>NC_092044.1:41342382-41642382 GCF_003086295.3 Arachis hypogaea
TGCATTTCAGATTAATGCGTCTGGATAAAGGATTTGTAGAAAATCTGAAAAAACTTTATTCAAAAAGAAAATATGCAGATATATACATGTGGGAGTTTTACCCCTCTAAGTTAAGTATTTCATGGATCTTGGCTTGGTGCCTCGTTAAAAAACCTTTTTAAGGAAAAAGAGTGCACCTCATCCTAAGATCCCTTATTACCTCCTAATTGTAGTACCTCCTTAAGTTGCAGGCGTGCCATGACCTTAGGAGCTCTCGCCCTTCGAGTTCGGATAGCTTGTAGTAGCCTCTTTCGAGTACTTCTATGACTCGGTAGGGTCCCTTCCAGTTTGCTGCCAGCTTTCCTTCTCCAAGTCCAATTGTTCCGATGTCATTTCGGATTAGGACGAGGTCGTTCTCGGCAAAACCTCGCGGCACTACCTTTTGATTGTATCTTGAAGCCATTCGACATTTTAATGCCTCTTCCTTGATCCGAGCTCTTTCTCGAATTTTTGGAAGTAGGTCGAGTTCTTCCCTTTGAAGTTGGGAGTTGGCCTCTTTACTGTAGTGGATCACTCTGAGCGATCCTTCTTCGACCTCCACTAGGATCATTGCCTCCATTCCATAAGCTAATCGGAAAAGGGATTCCTTTGTGGTGGAGTATGGAGTTGTCTGATATGCCCATAGGACTTGCGGGAGCTCTTCAGCCAGGCTCCATTTGCATCCTGTAATCTTCGTTTTAACCCGGCTAATATGACTTTGTTAGCAGCTTCTGCTTGTCCGTTGGCCTGGGGGTGTTCTACGGATGTGAATTGGTGTTTAATGCTCAGATCGGCCACCAATTTTATAAAGTCTGCATCCGTAAATCGAGTTCCATTGTTTGTGGTGATTGAGTATGGAACCCCAAACCTTGTGACATTGTTTCTATATAGGAATTTTCCGACTTCTTTGAGCAGTGGCGTTAGCTAGGGGTTCCGCCTCAATCCATTTTGTGAAATAGTCTACCCCCACGATGAGGAATTTGACTTGTCCGAATCTTTGAGGGAAAGGACCGAGAAGGTCGAGTCCCTATTTTACGAATGGCCAGGGTGAGGTTACGCTGATAAGCTCCTCTGGTGGGGCGATGTGAAAGTTGGCATGTTTCTGACATGATGGACATATCTTTACGAATTCTGTTGCTTCATTTTGTAGAGTCGGCCAATAGAATCCGGCCCAGAGTACTTTTTTGGTTAGAGCCTGTGCTTCGAGATGGTTGCCACAGATGCCACTGTGTACTTCTTCTAAAACTTCCTTTGTGTTGGAAGTCGGCACACATTTTAACAGTGGTTTGAAATCCCTCTCTTGTACAGAGTATTGTTTATGATGGTGTAGTTTTGTGCCTCTCGTTTAAACCTCTTTGCCTCCTTCCTATCTGTAGGGAGTGTTTCTATTTTAAGGTAGTTAATTATGGGAGTCATCCATCCTTGATCCAGACCTGTTATGGCTAGGACCTTTTCTTCTTCCGAGAATGACGGGTTCTGCAACATTTTCTGGATGAGGTGGTGGACGAAATTGTGATTCGTACTCTTTGTTCTTGTATGAAATTTAATTCGAGATAATAGCTCTTTACTATGTGTGGTCACAACTCCGTTCAACTAACCAGCAAGTGTACTGGGTCGTCCAAGTAATAAACCTTACGTGAGTAAGGGTCGATCCCACAGAGATTGTTGGCATGAAGCAAGCTATGGTCATCTTGTAAATCTCAGTCAGGCGGATTTAAATAAATTATGGAATTTGGAAAATCAAATAATAGTAATTAAACATAAAATAAGGATAAAGTTACTCATGTAATCCAATGATGGGGATTTCAGATAGGCGTATGGAGATGCTGTGCTCCTCCTGAATCTTTGCTTTCCTACTGCTTTTATCCAATTTTATCACTCCCTTCTATGGCAAGCTGTATGTAGGGCATCACCGTTGTCAATGGCTACATCCCATCCTCTCAGTGAAAAAGGTCCAAATGCTCTGTCACAGCACGACTAATCATCTGTCGGTTCTCAATCAGGTTGGAGTAGAATCCCTTGATTCTTTTGCATCTGTCACTAACGCCCAGCCTTCAGGAGTTTGAAGCTCGTCACAGTCATTCAATTCCGGAATCCTACTCGGAATACCACAGACAAGGTTAGACCTTCCGGATTCCCATGAATGCCGCCATCAATTCTAGCTTATACCACGAAGATTCTGATTAAGGAATCCAAGAGATATGCGCTCGGTCTAGGGTAGAACGGAAGTGGTTGTCAATCACACGCGTTCATAAGTGAGAATGATGATGAGTGTCACGGATCATCACATTCATCAAGTTGAAGTGCAACGAATATATTATAATAGGAATAATTTGAATTAGATAGAAAATAATAGTAATTGCATTGAAGCTTGAGGTACAGCAGAGCTCCACACCCTTAATCTATGGTGTGTAGAAACTCCACCGTTGAAAATACATAAGTGAAAGGTTCAGGCATGGCCGAATGGCCAGCCCCCCAAAACGTGATCAATAGTCTCCTCAGATGAAGAATAAAATAAAACTAAGACCAAAGATGTCTAATACAATAGTAAATTATCCTATTTATACTAGACTAGCTACTAGGGTTTACATGAGTAAGTAATTGATGTATAAATCTACTTTCGGGGCCCACTTGGTGTGTGTTTGGGCTGAGCTTGATCTATCCACGAGCTGAGGCTTCTTTTGGAGTTGAACGCCAAGTTGTAACGTGTTTTGGGCGTTCAACTCCGGGTCGTGACGTGTTTCTGGCGTTTTACTACAGACAGCAACATGGAACTAGAGTTGAGTGCCAGTTTACGTCATCAATTCCCGAATAAAGTATAGACTATTATATATTGCTGGAAATCTCTGGATGTAGACTTTCCAACGGCGTTGAGATTGCGCCATTTGGAGTTCTGTAGCTCCAGAAAATCCATTTCGAGTGCAGGGAGGTCAGATTCCAACAGCATCAGTTGTCCTTTATTAGCCTCCTATCAGAGTTTTGCTCAAGTCCCTCAATTTCAGCCAGAAATTACCTGAAACCACAGAAAAACACACAAACTCATAGTAAAGTCCAGAAATGTGAATTTAACATAAAAACTAATGAAAACATCCCTAAAAGTAACTTGAACTTACTAAAAACTACCTAAAAACAATGCCAAAAAGCGTATAAATTATCCGCTCATCACAACACCAAACTTAAATTGTTGCTTGTCCCCAAGCAACTGAAAATGAAATAGGATAAAAAGAAGAGAATATACTATAAATTCCAAAATATCAATGAATATTAATTCTAATTAGATGAGCGGGACTTGTAGCTTTTTGCTTCTGAACAGTTTTGGTATCTCACTTTTTCCTTTGAAGTTCAGAATGATTGGCCTCTCTAGGAACTTAGAATTTCGGATGGTGTTATTGATTCTCCTAGTTAAGTATGTTGATTCTTGAACACAGCTACTTATGAGTCTTGGCCGTCGCTCTAAGCACTTTGTTTTCCAGTATTACCACCGGATACATAAATGCCACAGACACATGACTGGGTGAACCTTTTCAGATTGTGACTTAGCTTTGCTAGAGTCCCCAGTTAGAGGTGTCCAGGGCTCTTAAGCACACTCTTTTGCTTTGGATCACGACTTTAACCACTCGGTCTCAAGCTTTTCACTTGGGCCTTCATGACACAAGCACATGGTTAGGGACAGCTTGGTTTAGCCGCTTAGGCCTGGATTTTATTTCCTTGGGCCCTCCTATCCATTGATGCTCAAAGCCTTGGATCCTTTTTTACCCTTGCCTTTTGGTTTTAAGGGCTATTGGCTTTTTCTGCTTGCTTTTTCTTTTTCTTTCTATATATATTTTTTTTCGCAAGCTTTTGTTTTTCACTGCTTTTTCTTGCTTCAAGAATTAATTTCATGATTTTTCAGATTATCAATAACATTTCTCTTTGTTCATCATTCTTTCAAGAGCCAACAGTTTTAACACTCATAAACAACAAGATCAAAAATATGAACTGTTCAAGCATTCATTTAGAAAGCAAAAGGTATTGTCACCACATCAATATAATTAAACTAAATTCAAGGATAAATTCGGAATTCATGTACTTCTTTGTTCTTTTGAATTAAAAACATTTTTCATTTAAGAGAGGTGAAGGATTAATGGAATTATTCATAACTTTAAGACATAGTTACTAAACACTAATGATCATGAAGTAGAGACACAAAACATAGATAAACATATAATATAAAAACCGAACAGCAGAAAAGTAAGAACAAGGAATGAATCCACCTTAGTGGCATCTTCTTCT
Organism: Arachis hypogaea; assembly: GCF_003086295.3. Taxonomy (NCBI): domain Eukaryota; kingdom Viridiplantae; phylum Streptophyta; class Magnoliopsida; order Fabales; family Fabaceae; genus Arachis; species Arachis hypogaea. The sequence continues at coordinate 41,346,673 of NC_092044.1, forward strand.
TGAAGGACCAACAATGTCCTTAAGCTCTTCTATGTCCCTTCCTTGCCTTTGTTGCTCCTCCCTCATTGCTCTTTGATCTTCTCTTATTTCATGGAGAATGATGGAGTACTCATGATGTTCCACCCTTAATTGTTCCACATTGTAGCTCAAATCTTCTAGGGAAGTGTTGAGTTGTTCCCAATAGTTGTTGGGAGGAAAGTGCATCCCTTGAGGCATCTCATGGATTTCTCGATGATGAGCTTCCTCATGCATCTCTTGAGATCCGTGGAGGGTCTCTCTTGCTTGCTCCATCCTCTTCTTGGTGATGGGCTTATCCTCTTCAATGAGAATGTCTCCTTCTATGATAACTCCAGCTGAGTAACATAGATGGAAAATAAGATGAGGAAAAGCTAGCCTTGCCATGGTGGAGGACTTTTCGGCTATTTTGTAGAATTCATGGGAGATGACTTCATGAACTTCTACTTCCTCTCCAATCATGATGCTATGAATCATGATGGCCCGATCCACAGTAACTTCAGATCGGTTGCTAGTGGGGATGATGGAGCGTTGAATGAACTCTAACCACCCTCTAGCTATAAGCTTGAGGTCCAGTCTTCTTAGTTAAATTGGCTTACCTTTGGAGTCTCTTTTCCATTGAGCTCCGTCCACACATATGTCCATAAGGACTTAGTCCAACCTTTGATTAAAGTTGACCCTTCTAGTGTAAGGGCGTTCATCTCCTTGCATCATGGGCAAGTGGAATGCCAACCTCACATTTTCTGGATTAAAATCTAAGTATTTCCCCCGAACCATTGTGAGATAATTCTTTGGACTCGGATTCACACTTTGATCATGGTTCCTAGTGATCCATGCATTGGCATAGAACTCTTGAACCATTAAGATTCCAACTTGTTGCATGGGGTTGGTTAGGACTTCCTAACCTCTTCTTCAGATTTCATGTCGGATCTCCGGATACTCATTTTTCTTGAGTTTGAAAGGGACCTCAGGGATCACGTTCTTCTTTGCCACAACATCATAGAAGTGGTCTTGATGGCTTTTGGAGATGAATCTTTCCATCTCCCATGACTCGGAGGTGGAAGCTTTTGTCTTCCCTTTTCCTTTTCTAGAGGATTCTCCGGCCTTAGGTGCCATTGATGGTAATGGAAAAACAAAAAAATTATGCTTTGACCACACCAAACTTAAAATATTGCTCGCCCTCGAGCAAGAGAAGAAAGAAGAGAAGAAGAAGAAGAAGAAAATATGGAGGAGAGTGAGGGAAGGTGTTTCGGTCAAGGTGTAGAAGAGGGGTTTGTGTTGTGTGAAAATGAAGTAGAATGGAAGGGTATATATAGGGAGGGGAGTGGGTGTAGTTTCGGTCATTTAGGGTGGGTTTGGATGGGAAAGATTTTTGAATTTTGAAGGTGGGTGGGGTTTATGGGGAAGAGTGGATGGATGTGAGTGGTGAAGGGGGTAATTGGGAAAAGAGGTTTGAGGTGATTGGTGAAGGGTTTTTGGGGAAGTGTGTTTATTGGAAAGAGATAATGAATGGTGAGAAGAGGGGAGAATATGTTAGGTGGGGATCTTGTGGGGTCCACAGATCCTGAGATGATCCTGTGGGGTCCACAGATCCTGAGGTGTCAAGGATTTTCATCCCTGCACCAATTAGGCATGTAAAATGCCTTTGCACACCATTCTGGCATTTAAACGCCGAAGTGATGCACACTCTGGGCGTTCAACGCCCATGTATAGCATGTTTCTGGCGTTGAACGCCAGTTCCATGCTTGTTACTGGCGTTCAACACCAGCTTTCCTCAAGGCACATTCCTGGCATTCAAACGCCAGGATGTTGCTTGTTTCTGGCATTCAGCGCCAGAAACATGCTCTGTTCTGGCGTTGAACGCCAGCCAGATGCATCTTACTGGCGTTTAAACGCCAGTAAGTCCTTCCTCCAGGGTGTGATTTTTCTTCTGCTATTTTTGATTCTGTTTTTAATTTTAGTATTTTTCTTTTTCGTGACACCACATGATCATGAACCTAATAAAACACAAAATAACAATAAAATAAAATTAAAATTAGATATATAAAAATTGGGTTGCCTCCCAACAAGCGCTTCTTTAGTGTCATTAGCTTGACAGTGGGCTTTCATGGAGCCTCACAGATATTCAGAGCATGATGAGGGCCTCCCAACACCAAACTTAAAGTTTGAATGAGGGGGCTTCTCAACACCAAACTTAGAGTTTGACTGTGGGGGCTCTTTTTGACTCTGTACTGAGAGAAGCTTTTCATGCTTCCTCTCCATGGTTGCAGAGGAAGGTCCTTGAGCTTTAAACACAAGGTAGTCCCCATTCAATTGAATGACTAATTCTCCTCTGCTAACATCAATCACAGCTTCTGCTGTGGCTAGGAAGGGTCTTCCAAGGATGATGCATTCATCTTCTTCCTTCCTAGTGTCTAAGATTATGAAATCAGCAGGGATGTAAAGGCCTTCAACCTTTACTAACACGTCCTCTACTAATCCATAAGCTTGTCTTACTGACTTGTCTGCCAATTGAAGTGAGAATAAGGTAGGCTGTACCTCAATGATCCCCAGTTTCTCCATTACAGAGAGTGGCATAAGATTTATGCCTGACCCCAGGTCACACAGAGCCTTGTTAAAGGTCATGGTGCCTATGGTACAGGGTATTAAGAATTTACCAGGATCTTGTCTCTTTTGAGGTAGAGTTTTCTGAATCCATGTGTCTAGTTCACTAATGAGCAAGGAGGATTCACCTTCCCAAGTCTCATTACCAAACAACTTGGCATTCAGCTTCATGATAGCTCCTAGATATTGAGCAACTTGCTCTCCAGTTAAATCTTCATTTTCTTCTGAGGAGGAATAGTTTTCAGAGCTCATGAATGGCAGAAGGAGATTTAGTGGAATCTCTATGGTCTCTATATGAGCCTCAGATTCCTTTAGGTCCTCAATGGGGAACTCCTTCTTGTTTGAGAGACGTCCTAAGAGGTCTTTCTCACTAGGATTTACGTCCTTCTCCTCCCTTGTGCATTCAGCCATATTGATTACTTCAATGGCCTTGCAGTCTCCTTTTGGATTCTCTTCTGTATTGCTTGGGAGAATACAGGGAGGAGTGTCAATGACTTTTTTACTCAGCTGGCCCACTTGTGCCTCCAGATTTCTAATGAAGGACCTTGTTTCATTCATGAAACTTAAAGTGGCTTTTGACAGATCAGAGACTAAGTTTGCTAAATTAGAGGGGCTCTGTTCAGAATTTTCTGTCTGTTGCTGAGAAGATGATGGAAAAGACTTGTTATTACTGAGCCTATTTCTTCCACCATTGTTAAAGCCTTGTTGAGGCTTTTGTTGATCCTTTCATGATAAATTTGGATGATTTCTCCATGATGAGTTATAGGTGTTTCCATAAGGTTCACCCATGTAATTAACCTCTACCATTGCAGGATTCTCAGGATCATAAGCTTCTTCAGAAGCTGCCTCTTTAGTACTATTGGATGCATTTCGCCATCCATTCAGACTTCGAGAGATCATGTTGACTTGCTGAGTCAACACTTTGTTCTGAGCCTGTATGGCATTCAGAGTATCAATTTCAAGAACTCCATTCCTCTGAGGTGTCCCACTATTCACGGAATTCCTCTCAGGAGTGTACATGAATTGGTTATTTGCAACCATGTCAATAAGTTCTTGAGCCTCTTCAGGCGTTTTCTTTAGGTGAATAGATCCACCTGCAGAATGGTCCAATGACATCTTGGAAAATTCAGATAGACCATAATAGAATATATCTAATATGGTCCATTCTGAAAACATGTCAGAAGGAGACTTTTTGGTCATCTGCTTGTATCTTTCCCAAGCTTCATAGAAGGATTCACCATCTTTTTGCTTGAACGTCTGAACATCCACTCTAAGCTTGCTCAGCTTTTGAGGAGGAAAGAATTTATCCAAGAAGGCCGTGACCACTTATCCCAGGAGTCCAGGCTATCTTTAGGTTGTGAGTCCAACCATGTTCTAGCTCTGTCTCTTACAGCAAAAGGGAAAAGCATGAGCCTATAGACTTCAGGATCTACTCCATTTGTCTTAACAGTCTCACAAATCTGCAAGAACTCAGTTAAAAACCGGTAAGGATCTTCAGATGGAAGTCCATAAAACTTGCAGTTCTGTTGCATTAAAGCAACTAGTTGAGGCTTAAGCTCAAAATTGTTGGCTCCAATGGCAGGAATCGAGATTCTTCTTCCATCAAATTTGGACGTTGGTTTTGTGAAGTCACCAAGCATTCTCCTTGCATTATTGTTGTTGGGTTCGGCTGCCATCTCCTTCTCTTGTTTGAAAATTTTAGAAAGGTTGCCTCTGGATTGTTGTAGTTTAGCTTCTCTTAGTTTCCTCTTCAGAGTCCTTTCAGGTTCTGGATCAGCTTCAACAAGAGTGTCTTTTTCCTTGTTCTTGCTCATATAGGGAAGAAGAGAACAAGAAAAGAAAGAGGAATCCTCTATGTCAAAGTATATAGATTCCTTTATGTTAGTAGAAGAAAAAAAAAGGGCAGAGTAGTGAAGAAGAATGGGTAAGGATAGAGGTGGTGATCTGAGATGAAGAGAGGTGAAGAAAAGTGTTAGTAGATAAATAAATAAATAGAAGAAGGAGAGATAGAGAATTTCAAAAATAATTTTGAAAAAGTGGTTAATGATTTTCGAAAATTAAAGATAAGATATAATTAAAATTAGAATTTAAAACAATTAAAAATAATTTTTGAAAAAGAGAGAGGTATTTTCGAAAATTAGAGAGGGATATGTAGTTAGTTGGTTTTGAAAAAGATAAGAAACAAACAGAAGTCAAATAGTTAGTTGAAAAAGATATTAAAATCAAATTTGAAAAGATCAGAAGATTTAGATAAGATATTTTGAAATCAAATTTTTGAAAAAAAATAAAATTTTGAAAAAGATATGATAAAAAGATAAGATAAAAAGATAAGATTTTTAAGAAAAAGATATTTTGAAAAAGATTTAATTTTTAAAATTAAAATTGATTAAAAGATAAGATTCTAGAATTTAAAGATTGAACCTTTCTTAACAAGAAAGTAACAAACTTCAAATTTTTGAATCAAAACATTAATTATTGATTATATTTTCGAAAATATGATGTAAAAGATAAGAAAAAGATTTTGAAAATTTTTGAAAAATATTTTTTTTTGAAAATTTTCGAAAAACAAAGATAAAGTTGAAAAGATATGATTTTTGAAAAAGATTTTGAAAAGATAAGGTTTTTAAAATTGAAAATTTGACTTGACTTGTAAGAAACAACTAATTTTAAATTTTTTTTGACTAAGTCAACTCAAATTTTCAAAAATTTGGAGAAAAATAAGGAAAATATATTTTTTTTATTTTTGAATTTTTAATGATGAGAGAGAAAAATTAAAAACGTCATTTTTGTGTTTTTCTCTTTTCGTTATGGATCAAAACAAAGAATGCATGCAAGAACACTATGAATGTCAAGATGAACACCAAGAACACTATGAAGATCATGATGAACATCAAGAACATAATTTTGAAAGATTTTTTATGCAAAGAAAACATGCAAGACACCAAACTTAGAAATCTTTAATGCATGGACTCTAACAAACAAAAAAATGCATATGAAAAACAACAAACAACACAAAACAAGAAAACATCAAGATCAAACAAGAAGACTTGTCAAGAACAACTTGAAGATCATGAAGAACACCATGAATGCATGAATTTTCGAAAAATGCAAGAAAAATTTTTTTAAAGCATGCAATTGACACCAAACTTAAAAGTTGACTCAAGACTTGAACAAGAAACACAATATTTTTTATTTTTATGATTTTATGATTTTTTTGTATTTTTATTATTTTTTTTTTGAAAATTATATTTTAAGAAAACGACAATAAAGAAAAATTTTTGAAAGATTTTTGAAAACTTTTTTTTTTGAAAAGAAAATAAAAAGAAAATTACCTAATCTGAGCAACAAGATGAACCGTCAGTTGTCCATACTCGAACAATCCCCAGCAACGGCGCCAAAAACTTGGTGGACGAAATTGTGATTCGTACTCTTTGTTCTTGTATGAAATTTAATTCGAGATAATAGCTCTTTACTATGTGCGGTCACAACTCCGTTCAACTAACCAGCAAGTGTACTGGGTCGTCCAAGTAATAAACCTTACGTGAGTAAGGGTCGATCCCACAGAGATTGTTGGCATGAAGCAAGCTATGGTCATCTTGTAAATCTCAGTCAGGCGGATTTAAATAAATTATGGAATTTGGAAAATCAAATAATAGTAATTAAACATAAAATAAGGATAAAGTTACTCATGTAATCCAATGATGGGGATTTCAGATAGGCGTATGGAGATGCTGTGCTCCTCCAGAATCTCTGCTTTCCTACTGCTTTTATCCAATTTTATCAATCCCTTCTATGGCAAGCTGTATGTAGGGCATCACCGTTGTCAATGGCTACATTCCATCCTCTCAGTGAAAAAAGTCCAAATGCTCTGTCACAGCACGGCTAATCATCTGTCGGTTCTCAATCAGGTTGGAGTAGAATCCCTTGATTCTTTTGCATCTGTCACTAACGCCCAGCCTTCAGGAGTTTGAAGCTCGTCACAGTCATTCAATTCCGGAATCCTACTCGGAATACCACAGACAAGGTTAGACCTTCCGGATTCCCATGAATGCCGCCACCAATTCTAGCTTATACCACGAAGATTCTGATTAAGGAACCCAGGAGATATGCGCCCGGTCTAGGGTAGAACGGAAGTGGTTGTCAATCACGCGCGTTCATAAGTGAGAATGATGATGAGTGTCATGGATCATCACATTCATCAAGTTGAAGTGCAACGAATATCTTAGAATAGGAATAATTCGAATTAGATAGAAAATAATAGTAATTGCATTGAAGCTTGAGGTACAGCAGAGCTCCACACCCTTAATCTATGGTGTGTAGAAACTCCACCGTTGAAAATACATAAGTGAAAGGTTCAGGCATGGCCAAATGGCCAGCCACCCAAAACGTGATCAATAGTCTCCTCAGATGAAGAATAAAATAAAACTGAGACCAAAGATGTCTAATACAATAGTAAATTATCCTATTTATACTAGACTAGCTACTAGGGTTTACATGAGTAAGTAATTGATGCATAAATCCACTTCCGGGGCCCACTTGGTGTGTGTTTGGGCTGAGCTTGATCTATCCACGAGCTGAGGCTTCTTTTGGAGTTGAACGCCAAGTTGTAACGTGTTTTGGGCGTTCAACTCCGGGTCGTGACATGTTTCTGGCGTTTTACTCCAGACAGCAACATGGAACTGGCGTTGAGCGCCAGTTTACGTCGTCAATTCCCGAATAAAGTATGGACTATTATATATTGCTGGAAAGCTTTGGATGTCGACTTTCAAACGCCGTTAAAAGCGCGCCATTTGGAGTTCTGCAGCTCTAGAAAATCCATTTCGAGTGCAGGGAGGTCAGATTCCAACAGCATCAGCAGTCCTTTGTTAGCCTCCTATTAGAGTTTTGCTCAAGTCCCTCAATTTCAGTCAGAAATTACCTAAAATCACAGAAAAACACACAAACTCATAGTAAAGTCCAGAAATGTGAATTTAACATAAAAACTAATGAAAACATCCCTAAAAGTAGCTTGAACTTACTAAAAACTACCTAAAAACAATGCCAAAAAGCGTATAAATTATCCGCTCATCATGAGGCTTCTATTGTTGCCCCTGGTTTTGTGCTGGCTAGTTTTGAGAGTGCATCAGCTCGCGCATTCTGTTCCCGAGGTATGTGGCAGACCTCATATTCCCCGAGTTGTCTGAGCTGTTCCCTGGTTTTGTCCAAGTACTTTTTCATGGTGGGATCCTTGGCTTGATAGTTCCCTGTTATTTGTGAGGTGACTACTTGTGAGTCACTGAAGATGATAAGCTTTTGAGCTCTAACCTCTTTAGCCAGCTTCAAACCAGCTAGTAGTGCCTCATATTCAGCCTGGTTGTTTGAAGCAGGGAACCCGAATTTGAGGGAAAGTTTGATTTGGGTTCCTTGATTGCTTTCTATTATCACGCCTGCGCCACTTCCAATTTTGTTTGAGGAACCGTCTACGTAGAGATTCCATTTTGTAAGGATTTCTGGGGTATCCAAAAACTCTACAATGAAGTTGGCCAGATACTGTGATTTGATGGCTGTCCGAGCTTTATACTGAAGGTCGAATTCAGATAACTCGACTGCCCATTGCAAGATTCTTCCTGCTAAGTCTGTTTTCTGTAAAATGCCTTTTATGAGCTGGTTGGTCCAAACCCTAATGGTGTGGGCTTGGAAATATGGGTGAAGTCGTCGGGATGTTAGTATGAGAGTATAGGCGTATTTTTCTATTTTTTGATAGTTCAGTTCGGACCCTTGTAGTGCTTTGCTGATGAAGTATATAGGTTTTTGTCCACTGTCGTCTTCTCGGACCAGTGCTGAGGCTATTGCCCAATTTCCGACTGCGAGGTACAATATAAGTGGTTCTCCTTCCCGTGGCCAAGTTAGAATAGGTGGTTGTCCCAGGAATCTTTTGAAATCTTGGAAGGCCTGCTCGCACTCCATCGTCCATTCAAACCTCTTTCCCTTCCTTAGAGTAGCGTAGAAGGGGAGAGATCTTATTGCCGATCTAGCTAAAAATCTAGACAAGGCTCCCAATCTTCCATTGAGTTGTTGTACCTCTTTGACACAAGTCGGACTCTTTATGTAGAGTATGGCCCGGCATTTACCCGAATTTGCCTCGATTTCTCTTTGTGTGAGCATAAAACCCAAGAATTTGTCAGCTTCTACTGTGAAGATACATTTTGCAGGGTTAGGTCGCATGTCATGCCTTCTTATAATGTCAAATACTTGGGTGAGGTCGGACAGTAACGACTCTTCACTTTGTGTCTTTATTAACATGTCGTCCACGTTGACTTCCATGACTTTCCCGATGTGGTCTGCGAAGACCTTATTCATTAATCTTTGATAAGTGGCTCCTACGTTTTTGAGTCCGAATGGCATGACGATGTAGCAGTAGTTTGCTTTCGGGGTTAAGAATGAGGTTTTTTCTTGATCAAGTGGGTACATCAGGATTTGATTGTATCCCGAATAGGCGTCCATAAACGAGAGGTATTTGTATCCAGAGGAGGCATCCACCAGAGCGTTGTTCATACCCTGGGTCAAGCTGTCCAACCCGGGATGTTTAGCGACAAGCTGACTGACCTCTTCAGGTCAGACTATCCGACCTCTTCTCAAAGAGCTCGGCCAAATCGCCAAAAGAGCCCAAAGCAAGCCCAAAATGAAGGAACACAGCCTAATCAAAAGGCAGCCAAAGCCCAGAAAGATAAAGGCGATTCCCCTAAAGATAAGATGACTTCACTCAAAGATAAGATAAGATAAGATAACTATCTTATCTCCAGAGAGGTCACTCCTCACCATTATAAATACACTGGAGCACCCAGGTATAACTCATACTCTGATTCTACTCAATACCTGCTTAATACCCTTGCTAACTTAAGCATCGGAGTCCCTTACAGGTACCCCCACCCTTCGGTGATAAAGGATCAGCGGCACTCTCAGTTCCACAAGTCAGACACACCAGTTCCGGTCGCTATACACCTGCCGGACACGTCGGCTCTGACCAACACAGAAAATCTCGACCGAGATCGACCTATAATTTCAGGTAACCCTCGGAACATTGGCGCCGTTGCCGGGGAACTTGGAAGTCATCCCACCACCATGGCGGACAACCATGACAACGACCACGATTCAGATCTAGAGGATAGAACGCCGCACAAAAACGCAGACACTACACCAAAGGATACTCCTCAACTTAACAATGAAAAAGATTCTCCAAATGCGGGAGCCATGGAGGCGCTTCAAGACCGTTTAAAACAACTGGAAGAAGAAGCCCTACATCAATGAGAGGCTGAAAAGACCTACAAAGGGAGATAAAGCGATGCCGAGAATTGGAGGGCAAACTCCTAAAACTCGAAGCCGATCTCAAGGCCAAAGCTAATCGATCCTCTCATGAGGATAGCTCCTGCAAGGACCAAGATCCATTCACCAAAGAGATCTTGAAAGCTCCAGACATGACCCCGTACGATGGCACATCAGATCCAAGCCATCATCTTAGCAATTTCAGAAGCAGGAAGTATTTCACGGAGGCCTCAGATGCAATCCGTTATTCTCCATCCAGAAGGACAAAGCCAAACACGCACCGAGCCTATTAGGGATCAAGCAAGGAGATCGAGAGAGCCTTCGCAACAACATGGAAAGATTCAACAAAACATGTATGGGCATACAAATTCTGCCAACAGAAGCAGCTATCAGGGGCCTCATCAATGGTCTACGAGAAGGATCTTTTAGTCACTCAATATCCAGGAAGCACCCAAACATCTCTAAACGAGGTACAAGAACGAGCAGAGAAGTACATCAACATGGAGGAAATCTCTCGACAAGGACAGATCTCAAAAATCGAACATTCCTACTCCTCTCGGGATAAGGATAAAGAGTCCAAGAAAAAAGAAGATCAACATGGAGAGAAGCCTAGAAAATACCACAATTACACCCCCTTCGGGTGTCTGTTGTAGATGTCTACCGAGAAATATGCAACACTGAGAAGATCCCATCAACTCGCCTAATCAAAAACAAAAGAGGTCGGACGCGTTGAAGGTCCACCTCACACCAAAGAGGTCGGACGATTTGAAGGTCCACCTCACACCAAAGAAGTCGGACGCGTTGAAGGTCCACCTCACACCAAAGAGGTCGGACAAAGTTGAAGGTCCACCTCACACTAAAGAGGTCAGACAAAGTTGAAGGTCCACCTCACACCAAAGAGGTCGGACGCGTTGAAGGTCCACCTCACACCAAAGAGGTCGGACAAAGTTGAAGGTCCACCTCACACCAAAGAGGTCGGACAAAATTGAAGGTCCATCTCACACCAAAGTGGTCGGACAAGTTGAAGGTCAACCTCACACCAAAGAGGTCGGACAAGTCGAACGTCTCACACCAAAGAGGTCGAACGAGTTGAACGTCCACCTCACACCCCTGAGAGACATGTTCATGGATGATTCGCAGGAGGAAGGATCTCTAAATCATCTCGCAAAGGACACCTCAAAGAGGTATATTAAGGAAAGGAGAGAGGTTTGAATAGGACAACGGGGTGCAAACAAGCCTTTCGAGATTTCAAAAATTCTTGGGGCAACCACCCATTCTTACCCGACCAAAGGAAAGTGAAAAGCTCATATTATACCTCGTAGTGGGAAGTCGGGCAATAGCCTCATCACTAGTTAAAGAGGACAAAAGTGGGCAACAACCCGTCTGCTTCATCATCAAGGCTCTACAAGGGGTCGAACTAAATTATCAAGAGATAGAAAAGTTTACCTACGCCCTCATACTCTCTTCTCGACAACTCTGACCATATTTTCAAGCTCACACTGTTAGAGTTCGGACCAACCAGCCCATAAAAGGCATCCTACAGAAAACAGACTTAGCTGGAAGAATCCTACAGTGGGCAATTGAGTTATCCGAATTTGATCTTCGACATGAAGCTCGGACAGCCATCAAATCACAGTATCTGGTCGACTTCATTACAGAGTACACTGACACCCCGGGAACTCCTACAAAATGGAAACTCTACATGGACGACTCTTCAAATAAAACCGGGAGACGTGCAGGTGTAATTATAGAAAGCGATCATGGAAGCCAAGTCAAGCTAAATGACTAAGCTGAATACGAGGCACTACTGGCTGGTTTAAGGCTAGCTAAGAAGGTAGGAGCTTACCATGTCCAGTGATTCACAAGTAGTCACCTCACAAAGAGAAAGCTGAGGATCCCACCATGAAAAAATACCTCAGGTAATTCGGGGGACCTTGGACAAAACCAGAGAATAGCTCAGACAATTCGGGGGACCCTGGACTAAAACAGAAAATAGCTCGGACATTCCGGGGAATATGAAGTCTGACACATACCTCGGGAGCAGAATGCCCGAGCTGATGCACTTTCAAAATTAGCCAGCACCAACAGCTCGGACAATTCGGGGAATATGAAGTCCGACACATACCTCGGGAGCAGAATGCCCGAGCTGATGCATTTTCAAAACTAGCCAACACCAAAGCAGGGGGCAATAATAGAAGCCTCATCCAGGCTACATTACAATACCATAACAAGGAAGGAAAACAAATCCTCTCCTCAGGGTCCGACGTCATCAGCTCATAATTCTTTTCCTCATCCCCATCCCAACAAATTCTACGGAACCTCCTAAGTCACACACAGTACTCAGGGTCAGCCACAGTAACACACATTAAAACTATGGAATCCAATCAATCAGACATGCCGTTCGGAATCTTAGTAGACATCTCATCAATATTTTTTCAAGAAGACATAGGTCAACCATGGGGTTATTACCAAACAACTCAGACAAATAAGGAAACAACTCGGACAATAACAGCAAAACATCAGATGTCAGATACAGCAGTAAAAGAGAATCTCCAGGACTCACACGAAAGTCCAGGGGCACCCTTTGGAGGCAACAAGAGAGCAAAAATCCAAATACAAAGTCAAAGCTTTACATCAAAAGCATGTTAGCTCCTACATTGCCCCACCAGAGGAACTCATCAATGTAACATCACCTTGGCCGTTCACAGAATGGAGACTCGACCTCCTCGGACCCCTTCCCCATGGATCGGGACAAGTCATGTTCCTCATTGTAGGGGTGGATTACTTCACAAAATGGACTGAGGCAGAGCCCCTAGCTAATGTCACTGCTCAAAGAAGTCGAAAATTCTTGTACAAAAATATTGTTACAAGGTGTGGGGTTCTTTACTCCATCACCACAGACAATGACACTCAATTCACAGATGCAGGCTTTAGAAAGTTGGTAGCCGACTTGAAAATAAAGCACCAATTCACACCCATAGAACACCCATAGGCTAATGGACAAGCAAAAGCTACCAATAAGGTCATACTAGTCGGGTTAAAACGGAGGCTATAGGACACAAAGGGAGCTTGGGCTGAAGAGCTCCCACAAAGTCCTATGGGCATATCGGACAACTCCACACTCCACCACAAAGGAATCACCTTTCCGATTAGCTTACAGAATAGAGGCAATGATCCCAGTGGAGGTCAAAGAAGGATTGCCCAGACTGATCCACAACAATGAAGAGGCCAACTCCCAACTTCAAAAGGAAAAACTCGACCTACTTCCAGAAATCTGAGAAAGAGCTCGGACCAAGGAAGAGGTGTTAAAACGTCAAATGGCCTCAAGATACAATCGGAAGGTAACCTAGCAACGACGATCTCATCCTAATCTGAAATGACATTAGAATAGGTCGGTCAGGAGAAGAGAAGCTAGCAGCCAACTGGAAAGGATCACACCAAGTTGTTCAGAAGAACTTGGGAAAGGTTACTACAAAGTGTCCAACCTCGAGAGGCAAGAGCTACCAAGGACATGGCATGCCTGCAAAGGGCGCCAGACCGAGATCCAAAAAGATTGCCCGACCTAGAAAGGTAAGTACTAACATGTACACACTCTTATCTTCATTTTATTAAAAAATTATAGATTCCCTAAAAAGTTTCCTACCAAGACGCCCGACTACGGCAGGTCGGCAAGGTGAACGCCAGATTCACCGCCCGATCACGAAAAAGTCGGCAAGATGAAAACCAAATTCATCGTCCGATTACAAAGCGACAAGTCGGCAAAGTGAAAACCAACTTCACCACCCGACCACGATGAAAACCGAATTCATCGTTTGATTTTGACAAAGGTCGACAAAGTGAAAACCAAAATTCACTGCTCTACAAACTCCCAAGACGCATTAATCTGAAGCATTCATCATCCGATTATAAAGCAACAGATCGACAGAAAGTGAAGAACAGATTCACTGTATGATCTCGATAGGAATGATCGTCCGACAAAGGTGAAAACGCGATTCACCTAAAGGACGATCAAACCGGGACAGAAACCACCATCTACGAATCGGCAAAGATGAACACAGAATAATGCAAGAAGTTATCGAAAGTGATCCCAAAAAGAACCTGACGAGGTCTTATGGATTGCTATATAATAACTTAAAAAGACTGGCCGACACTAAAAAGTCAGACCAAGTCAACCCAAGTTATCAGCAAATCCCTGGAAAGAGGTCTGGCCAACCCTATTAAAGAGGAATTGCTATAACTTAGAAGAGATTGACCTAACGAAGTCGGTCTCCTACAAGACAAGTTATAAAAGTAATCCCTGAAAGAGACCTAACAAAGGTCCAAGAAAGAGGATTACAAAAATAACTTAGAAGAGATCGACCTAACGAAGTCAGTCTCCTACAAAACAAGTTATAAAAGTAATCCCTGAAAGAGACCTGAACAAGGTCCAAGAAAGAGGATTACAGAAATAACTTAGGAGGACCCGACATGACAAAGTCGGCCCAAGCGACAAAATTTATAAAAGTAATCCCTGAAAGAGACTTGAACAAGGTCCAAGAAAGAGGATTACAGACATAACTCAGAAGAGACCAACAAGAAGAAGTCGGACCAAACGAAAGCTACAGCTGGACCGACAAGAAGAAGTCGGACCAACGAAAGCAACAGCTTGGATCGACAAGAAGAAGTCGGACCAACGAAAGCTACAGCTTGGACTGACAAGAAGAAGTCGGACCAACGAAAGCTACAGCTTGGACCGATAAGAAGAAGTCGGACCAACGAAAAACGTGCGCTAAAATGGACATAGCTCCGCCTAAAAAAGCAACGGCTCCACGACAAAGTTAGCCCCAAGGACGACCTCGACCAAGCAGAAAGTGGACAAAACCAAGAGTGATAAAAAAGGTCGGACAACAAAGTACCGACACTCTACAAAGATCCACAAAGGGGACAAAGACATCTCGCAACGGCCAGAGGAAGGCCAGAAATTCTTTGCTAAAAAGTACGAACTCTTGAAAAAAGATACTACTTAAAAGGCAAAAGCGCAAATCAAAACGGCGCTAAAAAGTCATCCAAATAGACTATAAAAAGGTTCTCCCATCGGAACACTACCTAAAAAGTTGTTGGATTATGATTAAAAAGCCCGAGCAGTGAAGACAAACAAAGTCGGAAGAAGTCTAAAAAGACCTCTCAACAAAATAAAAAGAGCAATACCAGACTCGCACAAAGGAGAAACTACTCAAGATCGACCAAAGTCAAGATTCTTGAGCACGACTTCCTCAAAGAGATCGAAGCTCTGAAAGCACGATCTCATGAAAAGATCCGAAATCAAGTAGGGGCAAAGTCGTACAGGTCAACGTCAACTAAGAAGAGGCACAAGTACGATCTCAAAAAAGAACAAGCCAAAAAGTTGGGAAACAACTTAAGACTCAAATGTGCTTAGCCAAAAGGGATACAACTCCACTCAAAGAAGGCACAATCTCAAACAGGGCTATGAATGTCATCCGAGACTAAAAAAGGTTCTATATAAAGAACACTAAAAAGTCATTGGACAAGTCACTAAAAGCCCGGATATCAAGCCGCAAGGATAACTTCGCCAAAGCAGAGGGTTGTCAACACAAACTTAAAGCAAGGCGTGATCCATAAGGCAAGGGTAGAAAACCCACACTACTGCTCAAAAGAGGTTGGACTGTGAAGTACCAAACCTCTAGAAAATCTGCAAGATTGCAAAGCAATGAAGAAACTAGCAAGACAGATGCTTGAGCACTATTTCCAAAGAGATCGAAGCTCTAAAAAGCACGATCTCATGGAAATATCGAACTCAAGCAGGGGCACTGTTCATACCCTGGGTCAAGCTGTCCGACCCGGGATGTTTAGCGTTAAGCCGACCGACCTCTTCAGGTCAACTATCCGACCTCTTCTCAAAGAGCTCGGCCAATGCCCGACCTCTTCTCAAAGAGCTCGGCCAAATCGCCAAAAGAGCCCAAAGCAGGCCCAAAATGAAGGAACACAGCCCAATCTAAGGGCAGCCAAAGCCCAGAAAGATAAAGGCGGTTCTCCTAAAGATAAGATGACTTTACTCAAAGATAAGATAAGATAAGATAACTATCTTATCTCCTGAGAAGTCACTCCTCACCATTATAAATACACTGGAGCACCCAGGTATAACTCATACTCTGATTCTACTCAATACCTGCTTAATACCCTTGCTAACTTAAGCATCGGAGTCCCTTGCAGGTACCCCCCACCCTTCGGTGATAAAAGATCAGCGGCACTCTCAGTTCCACAAGTCGGACACACCGGCTCCGGCTGATATACACATGCCGGACGCGTCGGCTCCGACCAACATAGAAGATCTCGACCGAGATCGACCTACAGTTTCAGGTAACCCTCGGAACAAGCGTCGATACTTGGGAGTGGATAAGGATCATTTGGGCAGGCTTTGTTGAGATCAGTGTAGTTGGTGCACATTCGCCACTTCCCATTTGATTTTTTCACCAAGACGACGTTAGCTAGCCATAGTGGGTACTTGACTTCTCTTATGAATCCTGCCTCCAGTAGAGCTTGCACCTGCTCTTCCACAGCTTGGGATCATTCAGGTCTGAGCTTTCTACGTCTCTACTGTATTGGCCGGGATCCTGGGTAGACTGCCAGCTTGTGGTACATTAACTTAGGGTTTATGCCCGGCATGTCTGTGGCCTTCCATGCGAAGAGGTCGGCATTGCTTCGTAAGAACTGTATGAGGGACCCCTTTTCGTCCCCTTTTAGGATTGTGCCAATATTGGTCATTTTATCTAGAGTATCTCTGATTTGAACTTTTTCTATTTCGCCTTCAGGTTGTGGACGAAGTTCCTCCCGTCCTCGAACTCTCCCGAGCTCAATGGTGTGGATTTCTTCTCCTTTGCCTCTGAGGTTCAGACTTTTATTGTAGAAGTGGCGCGCTGTCTTCTGGTTTGCTCTTACTGTTGCAATTCCTTCTGTGGTCGGGAACTTTATGTATAGATGTGGAGTCGAGACTACTGCGCCAAGCTGATTTAGCATTGTCCGACCTATCAGGGCATTGTAGGTTGTACCTACGTCGACCACGATATAGTCTGTGTTGAGTGTCCTTGTCTGATTTCCTTTTCCAAAGGTGGTGTGCAAGGAGATATATCCAAGTGGTTGGATTGGAGTGTCTCCCAGCCCGAATAGGCTGTTTGGATATGCTTTGAGCTCTTTTTCCTCTAGACCGAGTTTGTCGAAGGCCGTTTTAAACAGAATGTCTGCCGAGCTTCCCTGGTCTACCAATGTGCGATGGAGATTAACGTTAGCTAATATGATAGTGATGACCATGGGATCGTCATGTCCTGAGATGACACCAGCTGCGTCTTCTTTAGTGAAGGTGATAGTGGGGAGTTTGGGTGCTCCTTCTCCTCCTTTGACATGATATATTTCCTTCAGATGTCTTTTGTGAGATGATTTGGAGACTCCTCCTCCTACGAATCCTCCATCTATCATGTGGACGTGTCTCTCCGGGGTGCGAGGTAGTCGTTCAGTTCGTCCAACCTCTTCGTCTCTTCTTCTTTTTCTTGGCTCATCTGATTTGTTGGCTAAGTACCAATCTAGTCTTCCCTTTCTTACCAATTTTTCTATGATATTCTTTAAATCGAAGCATTCGTTGGTGGGATGTCTGTAGATTCGATGGTTTTCACAGTACTCTGTCCGATCTCCCCCTCCCTTCTTGCTTTTGAGTGGGCGAGGTGGATGTATCTTTTCTGTGTGGCATACTTCTCGATAGACATTTACGAGAGACACCCGAAGAGGGGTGTAATTGTGATATTTCTTGATCTTTTCGCCATGCTGGTCTTCTTTTTTCTTGGATTCTTTATCCTTATCCTAGGAAGAATAGGAGAGTCCAAATTTTGAGGTCTCTCATAATCGAGAGTTTTCCTCCATGTTGATGTACTTTTCGGCTCGTTTTTGTACCTCATTTAGAGATGTAGAATGTTTTTTCGATATGAAGTGACTAAAAGGTCCCTCTCGTAGGCCATTGATGAGGCCCATAATGGCTGCTTCTATTGGTAGATTTTGTATGTCCAAACATGCCTTGTTGAAATCTTTCCATGTAGCTACGAAGACTTTCCCAATCTCGTTGCTTGATCCCTAGTAGACTCGGGGTGTGTTTAGTTTTGTCTTTCTGGATGGAGAATCTGGCTAGAAACTTTTTGGCTAAGTCATCAAAGCTTGAGATGGACCTGGGGGGCAGGTTGTCAAACCATTTAATTTTCCAATTTTGTCATAGTAGTTGGGAAGGCTTTGCACCGAGTTGCATCTGAGGTGTCGGTGAGATACATTCTACTTCGGAAGTTGCTGAGATGATGGCTGGGATTTATCGTGCCGTCATACATGGTCATGTCGGTAGGTTTAAAATCTTTTGGGATTTTGGCCTTCATGATCTCTTTGGTAAACGGGTCTTGGTCTTGAGGGAGCTATCCTTGTGGCTGGATCGGGTAGTTTTAGCTTTGAGATTGGCTTCGATCTTCAGGAGCTTGTCCTCTAATTCGCGACGTCGCCTAGCTTCTCTTTGTAAGTCTTTCTCGGCTTCCCGCTGGTACTCGACCTCTCTTTCAAGTTGTTTTAGGCAATCCTGAAGTGCCTCCATGGCTCCCGTGCTTGGGGAGTTCTTGTCTTTGTTAGGTTGAGAAGTGTCATCTAGTGTAACCTCCGCATTTTTATGTGGCGTTTGGTTCTCTAAATCAGAGTTGTGGTCATTGTCCAGGTTGTCAGCCATGATGATGGGATGACTTCAAGGTTCACCGGCAACGGCACCAATGTTCTGAGGGTTACCTAAAACTGTAGGTCAATCTCGGACGAGATCTTCTGTGCTGATCGGAAATGACGGATCCGGCTTGTGCGTGGCGGCCGGAGCTATCGTGTCTGACTTGTTGGACTGGCATTGCTGCTGATCTTTTTTCATTGGAGGGTGGTGGTACCTGCAAAGGACTCCGATGCTTAAGTTAGAAAGGGTATTAAGCAGGTTTTATGTAGAATCAGAGTATGAGTTATACCTGGGTGCTCCAGTGTATTTATAATAGTGTGGAATGATCTTTCTCGAGATAAGATAGTTATCTTATCTTATCTTAGAGTGAAGTCATCTTATCTTTAAGGGGACCGCCCTTATCTCTCTAGGCTTTGGGCTGCCTTTTGATTTGGGTCGTGTTCCTTTGTTTGGGCCTACTTGGGCCTCTTATGGCGATTTGGCCGAGCTCTTTGAGAAGAGGTCGGATAGTCCTGACCTGAAGAGGTTGGTTGACTTGTCGTTTAAACATCTTTGGTCGGACAGTTCGACCCAGGGTATGAACACTAATAAATTTAGATTTTAATTTTTTTAAATTATCTTTAACATGATTAAATTAAAATAGTCTCATTATATAATTGACAACTTTAATTTTTGTCATAATAACTAATTCTCCTTTTATAATACTATTTTCGCATACTCATAGCATAATCGTCAGCACTTCTCGCCAAGTTTCATCCTCAATAAGTAATGTGATAGTTTTTAATTTAGCATCCCATAAATTTAGAATATGTATAAATAATGTGTTCGCCTACTTTATGACTTACAAGAAAAAAAAATTAGAATAATCCTATAAATATATCAAAAAGATAAAAATTGATATTTAGCATTCATATTTTTAAGATTACTCTTGTTGGACAAGTATGTATATTTGTAAACTTCTCCAAATCAAGAAAAATAATTAATAAAAACATATGTATAAGTTTGACATATTTAATAATTTACACATACATTAGATCGTGCTACAAAATTTATATATATTGACACAAATTCAAAGAGAGAAGTAAACTTTTTCTTTTATAAGAAAAGAATTTATCAATGAACTTTCAAAAATAAATACAAATAATAAGAATTTATTTTTCTTTCCCGGCGTGTCACACACCAAAGCCAAAGTCATCTTGGGAGTGAATTATTTGGCGTGTTGCACACCCAGGAGTTAGCATGTGACACGCCCTCTTTGTGCCTCCAGATTGGCTCCTTGGAACTTTGGCCTGACATGCCACTCCCTTATGCTAGCGTGTTGCACGCCAATTTCTCTGCTTTGGTCTGTATGGGCGTGTTGTACGCTCCCTGTCTGGGGAGTTTCATGCCAGTTCTCTGCCTCCTGTAGGACGTTTTTTTGGTTTTTTTCGCTTGTGCTTTGCTTCTCTTTTGCCATCTTTTTTCTACATTTAACAAGAAAACAAATGACTCAAAGTACTAATAAATATCATATAAAAGCACATGATAAGCAAGCAAAAAAGTAATCAATTTTACCTCAGAAATACCCCAAAAAGTACTTATGATTCTCATGCATCAGTGGGCAATCATCAATCTCAGCTACACCATCCTCAACAGAAGGCTCTAGTGAATCATTGAGCACCTCTTCTTCTAGTGCTTCTTGCACCAAAGGATTTATCAAATCAATTTTCATGCAATCTTCTAAATCACTAGGATGTTGCATGGCCTTGAACACATTGAGTATAATTTGTTCATCATTAACTCTCAATGTCAATTCTTCTTTTTGCACATCAATCAAAGTCTTCCGAGTAACAAGGAAAGGTCTTCCTAAGATAATGAAAGTATTGACATCTTCCTTCATGTCCAAGATAACAAAGTTAGCCAAAAATATGAAGGTTCTCACCTTCACTAGCAAGTTCTCAACAACACCAAGTGGGAATTTAATAGAACGGTAAGCAAGTTGTAAAGAAATTCTAGTAGGTTTTACCTCATCAATTTGGAGCTTTTTCATCAAAAAAGTATCTTTTTCATCAAAGAAAGTGGCATTAAGTTGATGCTGACCCCAAGACCACATAGAGCTCTTTCAAAAGTAACTTCTCCAATTGTACAAGGGGTCAAGAAGCTCCCAGGATCATTCAATTTTGGGGGTAAATTTTTTTTTTTTGAATTATTGCACTACACTCCTTGGTAAGGACCACTGTCTCATCCTCCTTCCAATTCCTCTTCTTTGCTAATAATTCCTTCATGAACTTGGAATAAAGGGACGTTTGCTCTAAAGCCTCTGTGAAAAAAATATCAATTTGTAGCTTTCTGAAAACCTCCAAAAAATTTAAGAATTGGTTGTCCTTTTTCCTTTTGCAGCCTTTGAGGATATGAAATCCTTAGCTTGTATTCTAGCACTTAAACCTTCTCTTTGGGTTTCTCTTTTGAAGCTTGAATTGATTGTACTTGAGGGTTTGTGGTCACGTTCCCCCTTTGAGGATTGGCTTCCTCTTGGGTTCTCTTGTTTATCAGTGGCATCCTCCTTGACTTTTTTCACAATACCTTTTCACTTCTCAAATTAATAGCTTTGCACTCTTTTTTGGGTTTGGATTGATTATTTTAGACAAAAATAGAGGTTTGCTGTGAGAGTTTTTCTATGACAATTTCCATCGAAGAAGGCTTTTGAGAAATTTGGGATGGTTGTACTATCTGTCGTGGTTGTGCTAATTGTGAGGATTGGTGGTTGTAAGGGTGGTTATTGGATTGATGATGGGGTTGAAGTTATTTTGGTGATGGTTGTTGAAATTAAGTTTCCTTGGACCTTAATTTCTCCATCGAAAGTTAGGATGATTTATCCATCCAAGGTTGTAGGCCTTAGAAAAGGATCATTATTGAGTGGTCTAGAAGAATTCCCTATATAATTCACTTGTTCCAAAGAAAATTGGCAATATTCGAAGCCTTCAAATTGAGGTACTCCACCACTCATGTCATAGGAAGCATCTTGGGTGCTTATGGCTAAGATATGCATGCCTCCTAAGTGTTGTGTAATGGCATTGATCTATTGGAACGTGACTTTGTTCTGGGCTAGAAGAATATCCAGGGCATCCAATTCCATGACTTCCTTCTTCATTATTCTTTTGGATGAATAAAGATACTGATTGTTAGCTATCATCTCTATCAACTCTAATGCTTCATTAGTGGTCTTATACATGTGCAAAAAACCTCCAGCTGAATGATCCAATGAGATCCTCAAAGTAAGGGTAATCCTATCATAAAAAATATGGAGTTGCAACCAGTCAGAGAACATGTTCGGAAGGAATTTTCACAGCATCTCCTTGTACCTCTCCTAAGTCTCATAAAGAGACTCTCCTTCTTGCTATTTAAATGTCGGTTCTCAACTTTGTCAACCTTTGAGGGTGGAAATTTGGTTAAAAACTTACTCACCAAATCCTCCCAAGTTGCTATACTCTCTTTGGGTTGAATTTTAAGCCATTGCTTAGCCTAATCCCTAATGCGTGAGCATCTTTCTTATCTTTCCTTAGTGATTAGCATGTTGATGCCAGGGCATCTTGGCCAGTTTCACTGACCTTTTTTTTACTGTTTTAGGGTAGTTTCATGCAATTTATTAGTAAATAAGCAAGTTTTGGGTAGAAATACACTTACATCTTGATTCAAGCAAACATTGTGAACTTTACATGATTTCGTGAGAATTATGCAGGAATTGGATGATAAAATAGATAATGCATGATCTCATGACTTGGAACAGAGCTTTGATGCACTTTATTTGCTTGATTTCAGGACAAAGGAAGCAAGGAAGAGCCACGTTAGCAGCCACGTTAATCAAATTAACGTGACCACTAACGTGGAATGGGAATAAGCTTGCAGCATTAATGGAAAAAGTGATCGCCAATAATGCCTTCGAAGCCATCATAGCCCACGTTAGTTGCCACATTAATTACATTAACGTAGTAGCTAACGTGGAGGAAAAGGGGAGCTCCAACATTAGTGGTAAAAGTGAATACCACTAACGTTCCAAAAGGGCACATTTAGCCACGTTAAGAGTCACGTTAATGCAATTAACGTGAACTCTAACGTGGGAGGAGAAAGTAATCGCCAATGTTAGTGACACTCACCTTTGTCACTAACGTTGGACTAAGCTAATATTGCCTACGTTAGTGGTCACGTTAAGACCACTAACATGAAGGGTAATGTGGAGCAAGGAATGATAGGCCAACGTTAGTGACACTCACTTTTGTCACTAACGTTGGAGATGGCAATCACTACCACATTAGTGGTCACGTTAATGCAATTAATGTGAGGCACTAACGTGGGAAGAAAGGGCGTTTGAAGCGTTAGTGACAAAGTTAAGTGTCACTAACGCTCTCGAAGCTTGGGCATGCCCACGTTAAGGGCCACGTTAGTTACACAAACGTGGATCACTAACGTGGGAAAAAGAAGCAAAGAGCAACGTTATTGGTAAAGGTGAATGCCAATAATGTTTGCGAAAGACTGAGAAGCAACGTTATTGGTAAAGGTAAATGCCAATAACATCTGCGAAGGACTAAGGGGAAACATTAGTGGTCACGTTAGTGCCACTAACGTTGAAGTTAACGTGGATCAATATGGTTTGGAGCATTAGTGAAAAAGGTGATCGTCACAAACGTTCTCGAACCCACATTTTCACTTAACGTTAACACCACTAACGTCCCAACTAACGTCCACCCATGCCTGACTCACACTTTTTCTGCAAGCAAAGCTGAGCCCACTGAAGATTGTAACTGCTTCAACTCAAGATCAAAGGCCCATATCCAAGACTTGAAGAGCTGACTAGAAGATCAAGAAGAGTAGTATATATAGGAGTAGTTTTGAACTAGAAAGAAGCTTGACATTTTAGAGAACTACACTCAGTATATTTACTTTTCCTGCAATTTCTAGTTTACTTGAGAATGTACTATTCTCTATCATCTTCCATTTCTAGAGCTATGAATAACTAAACCCCTTTTCATTGGGTTAAGGAGCTCTGTTGTAATTTGATGGATCAATTATAGTTTTCATTCTTCTTCTTCTTTCATTTCTCTTGATTTACTAGAAAGCTTTTGATCTTAATTCAATTGGTTTGTTGTCTTGGAAAAAAAACTCTCCATAATTGGATCTCTTCTGAGCCTTGGAAAAGGGATGAGGAGATCATGCTAGAAATTCTTTCTCATGTTGGACCAAATTGGGGTTTGGACGGATATAGTGACATATAATCCTCCCAACACTTTGATTTGGAAATACTTGTGGTATAATCAGCTACCATACTTCATCTCTTCCCATGAGCAATTAAATCAAGGAATTGGGTAATTGTTCAAGCTTAGAGAGATTGGATTGCCAAGGAATTGGGATCCAATCACCTAAGATTGCCAAGGAGATCAATGAATGCATTGATTGAGGAAGAGATGAGAATGAACTTGATCCGGAGAATGCAACATCTCCTAAGCCCAATGAATCCCCCATTTCTAATCTTACTCATTCTCTTTACTCTCTGCCATTTATTTTCATGTTCATTTTCCCAAATCCCATTTAAGATTCTGCAATTTACTTTCTGCATTTTGCTTTCCCGCCATTTAATTTTCTGCAATTCTCAACTCAATTTCTGCTTAGCTCAACTAGAACATTCCTCCAATTAAAGTTGCTCAACCAATCAATCCCTGTGGGATTCGACCTCACTCTATTGTGAGTTTTTACTTGACGACAATTCGGTATACTTGCCGAAGGGAGATTTGTTGAGAGACAAGTTTCCGTGCATCAAGTTTATGGCGCTGTTGTCGGGGATTGATTTTGTATCGACAATGATTAAATTGGAAGATCACTAGATTGAGCATTTTCTTTTGCTTGTTTATTTTACCTAGTCATTTACCTTCAGTATCAGTTATTTTCTTCCTCTCCCCCATCTCCCCTCTTTGTTTTCTTTTCTTTTGTTGTTATTTACAAGTTTGTTCACTAATCCACTAACTATTTGATAAATTGTACCACTCACACTAAATTGTTTCTTGCTGTGTGCTTTGTTAGTTGTATGACAGGGAGAAGAAGCGGAGCTTCAACTTCCTTTGATTCTGAACCTGAGAGGACCTTCCTTAGATTAAGGAGGGAAGCAAGAGGGAAAAGAGTTGTTGGTGCTGAGGAAGAGGAAGAGTACTTTGAAATAAACATGGAGGAAAACCTGGAAAACAACCATGAAGGAGAAGCTCACAACTATGCTAGAGAAGGCCTTGTGAATCATACTGGGAAAGAAAGAAGGGTTCTAGGCTCATACATCAATCCAAACCCAGGAAACTTTGGAAGTAGCATCCAAAAGCCAGCCATACATGCCAATAACTTTGAATTAAAACCCCATCTCATCACCCTTGTTCAGAACAACTGTTCATTCGGAGGAAGCGCCCAAGAAGACCCGAATCAACATTTAACCACCTTCCTAAGAATATGTGACACTGTGAAGTCTAATGGTGTTCATCTGAATGTCTATAGACTACTTTTGTTCCCTTTTTCACTCAGGGACAAAGCATCTAAATGGCTGGAATCTTTCCCAAAAGAGAGTTTAACAAATTGGGAAGATGTGGTAAACAAGTTTTTGGCGAGATTCTATCCTCCTTAAAGAATCAATAGGTTGAGAGCTGAAGTACAAACCTTCAGGCAACAAGATAGTGAAACTCTCTATGAGTCATGGAAGAGGTTTAAGGACTTAACAAGAAGGTGCCCACCAGACATGTTCAATGAATGGGTTCAACTGCACATTTTCTATGAAGGTCTTTCTTACAAATCAAAAAAGGTCGTAGACCATTCATCAGGGGGATCTCTAAATAAGAAGAAAACTATTGAAGAAGCCATAGATGTCATTGAGACCGTAGCTGAGAATGACTATTTCTATACTTCTAAAAGGAGCAACACTTGAGGAGTGATGGAGTTGAACCATATGGATGTACTATTGGCTCAAAATAAGATGATCACCAAGTAGTTAGCTGATCTTACCAAGAAGATGGAAGAGAACCAAGTTGCAGCAGTCATCACTTTATCACCAGCTCAAGAAGGAGTGAATACAGGAGAAGAAGGTGACTGGGAACAAGCCAACTATGTTCGGAACTCACCCAGGCAGACCCATGATCCATACTCCAAAACTTATAATTCTGGCTGGAGGAACCACCCTAATTTTGGGTGGGGAAATCAACAAGACCAAGGCCAAGACCAGAGACGCCACAACCACAATCCCAACAACAATGCAACTCACCAACATCCCTCACAGATATCATATTAACACCCACTTAACCACCCTTCTCAACATCCATATCAAAACCAACATGACTACTCTCAACCTCCTAACCTCAACCCACCATCACCAACCGAAGATAGACTCTCCAGAATTGAGACTCTACATGAAGGTATATGCAAGGAAGTTCAAGACAGTAAAGCATTCCGGGAAGAAGTGCAATCCAATATGCAGAATCAAGATGCTGCCATTAAGAAATTTGAAACACAAATTGGCTACTTATTCAAGCAAGTCCCTGGCCACAACATTCGTAGCAACACTAATTCAACCCCAAGGGAGGAGTGTTAGGCTATCACTCTCAGAAATGGAAAGAAATTGAAAGAGACCTCCAAGAAGCCACAAGAGAAGAACTCGGATGAAAAGAAAAAGGGACAATATGAAGTTCAAGTTTCCACTCAATTCACATCAAGAAGGAGAAGTGCTGAAGCCATACTTTCCAAAAGCCCTATACCGTCAACAATTGAAGAAGAAGAGAGAGGACAGCCAATTCTCAAGATTCTTGAAAATCTTCAAGAAATTACAGATTAACATACCTTTGCTGAAGCAATAGAGCAAATGCCGCTCTATGCCAAGTTCTTAAAGGAGCTGATGACCAAGAAGAGAAGCTGGAAGAACAACGAGACTGTGGTACTAACCGAAGAATGTAGTGCCATCATCCAGCACAAATTACCCCAGAAATTGAAGGATCCTGGGAGCTTCCAAATTTCTTGTATCATAGGGGAAATCACAATGGAAAAGGCTTTATGTGATTTAGGAGCTAGCATAAATCTGATGTCCTTAGCAATAATGAGGAAAATGAGGATTAAGGAGGACAAGCCAACAAGAATGGCCCTGCAACTAGCAGATTGATCATTCAAGTTTTCTCACAGAATAGTTGAAGACTTGTTGGTGAAGGTAGGAGACTTTATCTTTTCAGCAGACTTTGTAGTGTTGGATATGGAGGAAGGAGCCAAGACCTCTATCATCTTAGGAAGGCCATTCTTAGCCATTGTCGGAGCCATCATTGATGTCCAAAAGGGTGAACTTGTCCTTAGGCTACATGGGGAGAAAATGATATTCAATGTGTTCAAGGCCATGAATTACCCACAAGACTTATTGGGAGAATGTATGAAGTTGGATTCAGTGGAGGCTGTAGTGTAAGAAACTTTTGAGGAGGAAGAACTTGAGAGGTTAAGAGAAGAAGATGAATCAGCATCAAGCGAAGAGGCTACGACAGCTGAAGTTCATGTTCAAGGCACACTAGAGGAGAAGGATGAAAGAAAAGAAGCACCCAAACTTGAACTAAAGGCACTGCCACCCACTCTCAAGTATGCATATTTAGGAGAGAATGAAAGCTATCCAGTGATCATAAACTCAGCCCTCATCCAAGAACAAGAGGAGGGTTTACTCCAAGTACTACAAAAGCATAAGGATGCCATTGGATGGACACTTGTTGACTTGAAGGAAATCAGTTCGGCCATATGCATGCATAAGATACTTTTGGAAGATGATGCCAAACTTTCCATTCAACCCCAAAGGAGACTGAATCCAGTCATAAAGGAAGTAGTACAGAAGGAAGTCATGAAGCTATGGCAGGGAGGAGTAATCTACCCAATTTTGGATAGCCCATGGGTTAGCCCCGTCCAAGTGGTCCCCAAGAAAGGAGAAATTACTGTAGTACCCAATGAAAGGAATGAGCTAATCCCTACAAGAACCGTCACAGGATGGAGGATGTGTATTGATTATAGAAAACTCAATGAAGCCACAAGAAAAGATCACTTCCCACTTCCCTTCATAGACCAGGTGCTGGAAAGACTTGCAGGACACGCATATTATTGTTTTCTAGATGGTTATTTAGGATATAACCAAATAGTGATTGATCCAAGAGACCATGAGAAAACATCATTCACTTTCCCATATGGGGTGTTTGTCTACAGGCGCATGCCATTTGGGCTATGTAATGCACCTGTAACTTTTCAACGCTGCATGCTTTCTATCTTCTCGGATATGATAGAGAAGTTCATTGAAGTCTTCATGGATGACTTTTCAGTATTCGGAGATTCCTTTCCTAATTGCCTAAATCATCTTGCCTTGGTATTAAAAAAATGTCAAGAGACCAATCTGGTCTTGAATTGGGAAAAATGCCACTTTATGGTGACAGATGGAATAGTCCTTGGCCATAAAGTTTCTAACCAAGGCATTGAGGTAGATAGAGCTAAGGTGAAACTAATTGAAAAATTACCTCCACCGAGTGATGTCAATGCAATTAGGAGCTTTTTGGGGGCATGCTGGCTTCTACAGAAGATTTATTAAAGATTTTTCAAAAATAGCCAAGCCCTTAAGCAATCTCCTTATGTCTGATACACCATTTATCTTTGATGAGAAGTGCATGCTCACATTTGAAAACTTGAAGAAGAAGCTGTCCTCAGCTCCTATCATCACCCCACCTGATTGGAACTTGCCATTCGAACTAATGTGTGATGCATCTGATTTCACAGTTGGGGCAGTGTTAGGACAGAGGAAAGATAATTTGGTGCATGTCATATACTATGCCAGCAAGGTCCTCAATGACACTCAACAAAATTATACCACTACTGAAAAGGAGTTGCTGGCAATAGTTTTTGCATTTTACCGATTTAGATCATACCTCATTGGTTCTAAAGTGATTGTTTTCATCGATCACACAGTACTTAAATATCTATTTTCCAAATAAGAATAAAAACCAAGACTAATCAGATGGATCTTATTGTTGCAGGAATTCAATATTGAGATTAGAGACAAAAAGGGCGTGGAGAACAAGGTAGCAGATCATTTATCCAGGATCCCTTGTGAGAAAGGTGCTACACAGGATACAAGTGTGAATGAGTTCTTTCCAGATGAGCAGTTAATGTTGGTTGACAAGGTACCCTGGTTTGTAGACATTGCCAATTTTAAGGCAACTGGTGACTTGCCTCCTGGAATCAACAAACATCAAAAAAGAAAACTCATCAATGATGCTAAATATTTCATTTGGGATGAACCGTATCTCTTCAAGAAGTGCTCAGATGGAATCCTTAGGAGGTGCATTTCAGAAGAAGAGGGACGAGAGGTCCTATGGAATTGCCATAGTTCTAGCTTTGGAGGTCATTTTGGAGGAGAAAGAACCGCAGCGAAGGTGCTGCAATGTGGGTTCTTCTGGCCTACCATCTTCAAGGTTGCTAAGGGACTGGTGAGGAGCTGTGATGAGTGCCAAAGGGCTAGAAATCTGCCCAAGAGAAATGAGATGCCACAGCAATTCATCGTAAAACTTGAACTGTTCGATGTATGGGGGATCGACTTCATGGGACCATTCTCGACCTCATATTCGAACAAGTATATTTTTGTGACAGTGGACTATGTATCTAAGTGGGTGGAGGCCGTGGCAACTAGTGGACGAAATTGTGATCATCAACGATGGCTCCAAAGACTTGGTGCTCTCAAACATAAATCACACTTTGTCACAACTCCGCACAACTAACCAGGAAGTGTACTGGGTCGTCCAAGTAATACCTTACGTGAGTAAGGGTCGATCCCACAGAGATTGTTGGTATGAAGAAAGCTATGGTCATCTTGTAAATCCCAATCAGGCGGATTTAATTAATTTAAGAGATTATTGGTTTTTTGAATAATAATAATAAATTAAATAGAAAATAAAGATAAAGTTACTCATGTAATCCAATAGTGGAAATTTCAGATAAGTGTATGGAGGTGCTGTGTTCCTTCCGAATCTCTGCTTTCCTACTGCTTTCATCCAATCCTTCTTACTCCTTTTCATGGCAAGCTGTATGTAGGGCATCACCGTTGTCAATGGCTACATCCCATCCTCTCAGTGAAAATGGTCCAAATGCTCTGTCACAGCACGGCTAATCATCTGTCGGTTCTTGATCATGTTGGAATAGAATCCCTTGATTCTTTTGCGTTTGTCATCACGCCCAACAATCGCGAGTTTGAAGCTCGTCATAGTCATTCAATCCTGGAATCCTACTCGGAATACCACAGACAAGGTTAGACTTTCCGGATTCCCATGAATGCCGCCATCAATCTAGCTTACACCACGAAGATTCTGAATAAGGAATCTAAGAGATAGGCGCCCGGTCTAAGGTAGAACGGAAGTGGTTGTCAGTCACGCGTTCATAGGTGAGAATGATGATGAGTGTCACGGATCATCACATTCATCATGTTGAAGTGCAACGAATATCTTAGAATAAGAACAAGCGGAATTGAATAGAAAATAATAGTAATTGCATTGAAACTTAAGGTACAGCAGAGCTCCACACCCTTAATCTATGGTGTGTAGAAACTCTACCGTTGAAAATACATAAGTGATGAAGGTTCAGGC
Source organism: Arachis hypogaea (assembly GCF_003086295.3). Taxonomy (NCBI): domain Eukaryota; kingdom Viridiplantae; phylum Streptophyta; class Magnoliopsida; order Fabales; family Fabaceae; genus Arachis; species Arachis hypogaea. The sequence continues at coordinate 41,376,964 of NC_092044.1, forward strand.
ATGGCTGAGAGGCCAGCCCCCAAAACGTGATCACAGGATCAAAAATACAATCCAGGATGTCTAATACACTAGTAAAAAGTTTTATTTATACTAAACTAGCTACTAGGGTTTACAGAAGTAAGTAATTGATGCATAAATTCACTTCTGGGGCCCACTTGGTGTGTGCTTGGTGAGCGGGACTTGTAGCTTTTTGCTTCTGAACAGTTTTGGCATCTCACTTTTTCCTTTGAAGTTCAGAATGATTGGCTTCTATAGGAACTTAGAATTTCAGATAGTATTATTGATTCTCTTAGTTAGGTTTGTTGATTCTTTGACACAGCTACTTTTATGAGTCTTGGCCGTGGCCCTAAGCACTTTGTTTTCCAGTATTACCACTGGATACATAAATGCCACAAACACATGACTGGGTGAACCTTTTCAGATTGTGACTCAGTTTTGCTAGAGTCCCCAGTTAGAGGTGTCCAGAGCTCTTAAGCACACTCTTTTTGCTTTGGATCACGACTTTAACCACTCAGTCTCAAGCTTTTCACTTGGACCTGCATGCCACAAGCACATGGTTATGGACAGCTTGATTTAGCTGCTTAGGCCTGGATTTTATTTCCTTGGGCCCTCCTATCCATTGATACTCAAAGCCTTGGATCCTTTTTACCCTTGCCTTTTGGTTTTAAGGGCTATTGGCTTTTTCTGCTTGCTTTTTCTTTTTCTTTCTGATTTTTTTCTCCATTTTTTTTCGCAAGCTTTTGTTTTTCACTGCCCTTTCTTGCTTCAAGAATCAATTTTTTATTTTTCAGATCATCAATAACATTTCTCTTGGTTCATCATTCTTTCAAGAGCCAACAATTTTAACATTCATAAACAACAAGATAAGAATATGTACTGTTTAAGCATTCATTCAGAATACAAAAAGTATTGTCACCACATTCATTCAGATTCCAACAGCATCAGCAGTCCTTTGTCAGCCTCCTATCAGAGTTTTGCTCAGGTCCCTCAATTTCAGCCAGAAAATACCTGAAATCATAGAAAAACACACAAACTCATAGTAAAGTCCAGAAATGTGAATTTAGCATAAAAACCAATGAAAACATCCCTAAAAGTAACTAGATCATACTAAAAACTACCTAAAAACAATGCCAAAAAGCATATAAATTATCCGCTCATCAGCAACCCCAACAAATGACAACAAGGTGGTCATAAACTTTCTTAGAAAGAATAACTTCAGCAGATTTGGAGTTCCACGAGCCCTCATCAGTGACGGAGGGAGGGAGTCATTTTTGCAACAGACCATTGGAGACCCTACTCCTAAGGTATAGGCTGAAGCATAAGGTTGCCACACCTTATCATCCCCAAACAAGTGGGCAAACTGAGATATCCAACAGAGAGTTAAAAAGGATCTTGAAAAAGACTGTGGGGGCATCAAGAAATGACTGGGCGAAAAAGTTGGATGATGCTATTTGGGCGTATAGGACAGCCTTCAAAACACCAATTGGGATTTCCCCATATCAACTGGTGTATGGAAAGGCCTGTCACTTACCATTAGAGCTGGAGCACAAAGCCTTTTGGGCTCTCAAGATACTAAACCTCGACAGCACTACTGCTGGTGAAAAAAGGGGTCTTGTAGCTGCAAGAACTGGAAGAGTTTAGGTCTCAAGCCTATGAAAACACCAATATCTACAAGGAAAAAGCAAAAAGGAGAGATGATCTCAACCTGGCACCAAGAAGTTTTGAAGAAGGACAACATGTACTCATCTACAACTCTAAACTGTGACTCTTCCCTGGAAAACTCAAATCAAGGTGGTCGGGACCTTTTTTGGTCACAAAAGTCTCACCTAATGGATACATAAAAATCATGGAAGAAAGCTCAAGGAGAACATTCACTGTGAATGGGAAAAAACTCAAACACTACTTGGGCAGGATGGGGGAGGATCCCAAACAGAAGTATAATCTCAACTAGAGAAGCAACCGTCGAGCTAGCGACGTTAAAAAAGCACTTTGTTGGGAGGCAACCCAACCTGAGGTAGTTTTCTTTTCATTATTGTCTCAATAAAAGATTCAAGCAGAGTTCTCTATATTGTGAGGAGCTAAGTTTGGTGTTGCACACCAAAACATTCCAAAGGTGAATGTGGAACTCTAAGTTTGGTGTTCCACCAAGGACTCCATCTGAAGAGTGCGTTGTAACCCCTCAATGATAAAGTATTTGCTCTATCAAATGGAAAAAACTACTTGATAGATGTTTAATCTCTAATGCATTGTTTTCTTTTCTGGTTCATAGTTATTTTCTTAATAAAAGCACATGAGGTTTCTACATGTATTCAATTTGTTGCATTAGGCAAGGAACTAAGTTTGGTGTTCACACACCAAACTAAGTTCAGAAAATCACAAGCATACATGCATGTTAACTATTTTCCAAGTGCTTGGGGAACAAGCAACTTCCAATAGTTTTACAGGAATTCAATCAATCTCATGGAATAATCATACATCATCATCCAAGGAGACAAACAAGGATGCAAAAGCTAGGATGATGATGACGAGGAAGACATCAAGAGGTTGTATTGAACTGTCTCTGAGTTGTAATACTTTAATTGAAAGTATGATTGAATATTGTTCTCAGGGACATTCATATTCTGCTTGTTCCTCTTTATTCACATATAAGTGTGCTGGCCTAAGTCCCTGGTTTTCATTTTCATCTTGCTTACATGTATGCTTTTCCTTTAAGTCAATTAAAAGAAAATGTTATGAAAAACAAGAGTGGGGTTTATCTTGTGAAGTAAGTTCTCAATGTTTGTGGTATGGTAATTGATTAGCTAAGTTGGTTCACCAACAAGGTATACAGGCAACTATATGCTCTAAATCACATGCTTGAAGCACATCCTATGAGACTTGAGAGAAAGAGAAAGAACAATAAGAGTTTGAAAAGGAAAGAAAGTTAACAAGAAATAAGGCTAGGCACCAAGGGTTTGAATATTGAGGCATGTGTCTGTGGTGCTCCTGTGCAAGGGATATGCTTGGATGAATAAGCTCTCAGGGGTGCCTTATCTCTTGGTAACATGGGTTAACTAACTCGGGATTATCAGCTGAAAGTCCACTATCAAGAGCAGCCTTTGCTACATAGCACTTAGTAACCCAAAGAGGTGCTGGACACCAAGGTCTCAAGAAAGAAAATAACAAACCATATGCTTGTGGTGTGCATGTATGGGGGAAAGATACTTGAGAGAGTAAGTCCTTAGGGGTGTTGTTCCGAGGGTTACCTGAAACTGTAGGTCGATCTCGGTCGAGATCTTCTGTGTTGGCCGGAGCCGACGTGTCCGGCAGGTGTATAGCGGTCAGAGCTGGTGTGTCCGACTTGTGGTACCGAAAGTGCTGCTGATCCTTTGTCCCCGGAAGGTGGGGGGTACCTGCAAGGGACTCCGATGCTTAAGTTAGCAAGGGTATTAAGCAAGTATTGAGTAGAATCAGAGTATGAGTTATACCTGGGTGCTCCAGCGTATCTATAATGGTGAGATGTGGCCTTCTGTGGATAAGATAAGTTAGTTATCTTATCTTTAAGTGAGGTCATCTTATCTTTAAGGGAACCGCCCTTCTCTCTGTAGGCTTGGGCTGCCTTAGGATTTGGAGCGTGTTCCTCTTATTCGGGCCCTTCTTTGGGCTTTCCTGGGGACTTGACCGAGCTCTTTGGAAAGAGGTCGGGTTGTCCTGACCTGAACAGGTCGGTCGCTATGTCTGTCGAACATCCCGGGTCGAACATCTCGACCCAGGGTATGAACAGTGCCCCTGCTTGAGCTCGGTCTTCTTTTTTGAGGTCGAGTCCTTGACTTCGGTCCTTCTTTGGGGAAGCCAAACTCAAGCATTTTGTCAATTCCTTTGTAGCAGCTTTTGAATGTAGAACGTTTCCTCTAAAAAGTGCACGCTTTCATATCGGCGCTTTGGGAACGTGCGAGGGTTTAATGCCTTCTTTAATTTTAGCGTTAATTGCCCCGTTTCCCTTTGGCTCTTTATTTCGATTTTGAAACTCAGAAACGGTTTTTCTCCTTTTGCCCTTTTCGTAACTTCTTTTCTCCGCTCTCTCCACTCTCTGTTTTTCTTTTGCGCTTCTGCTTTCTTTGTGTTGCGGCGTCGTTTGGCATTTCTGAAGCCTGGAGTCTTGCGTTTCTTCATGCGACATTGCTCTTGTTCACGTTCTTTGTGAGAAGGCGTTCCCAGATTTCGTCTTCCATCTTCAGTTTCTTTGAAGCTCGCTGCTCTTTCCAGGTTGGTACTAGCTTTCTTGCTTCTTTCGTAGCTTCGTCTTTAGTTTTTTGGTGAAGTTTTGATTTTGCATGTTTGAAAGTTTGAATCTTTTCGTGGTCTTGTATTTGCTTGTCGTTGTAACATGTTTTTCCTATCTTTCTCTTATGGATTTTCTTGGCATTTCTGTCGAGGCTTTCTAGGGTTTTATTGTTGCTTATGGTTGTTTCCTGTCTGATACCAATAGAAAATCTGCATCTGTTCCTCGCTTTTGGAGATTGCTTTTTGTCTGATCTTGAAAAAGATTGCATCTTTAACGGTCTCTGCTTGGCGTGCTTGATGTTTGGGAATGCTTTTTTCCTGGTAAACTTTGTAATGATTTTTTGTGTTTTTTGAATTTCTTTTTGAGACATGCTGGGATGTAAGCTTGTCAATTGATTTCTAGAAATCTTGCTTTGTTACTGCCTCCAAAGGATGCCCCAGGACTTTGGTTTGAGTCTTGAGGTTTTCCTTTTCTTTGTTCCATCGCCTGAGAAGTATTGACCGAGTTGTTTTCTCCCTTTGTCTGAGATGTTTGTGGTAACCCCATCTTCTTTTCTTACTTGTAGGGTTAGTTGGCCTCATGTCTTCTTGTAATAACATTGTAGAGATGTCTTCCAGAGTTCCCGAGGGGATGTCCGATTGGCTGGACTCCCTTGTTTTGTTGTGTGTTTCTGTTGTGGATGCTGAGTTTTGCACAGAGCTGAGGAAGCGCCATAGGATTTGTGGAAACAATGCCCGTGAAGAGGATTACGAGCTTATTGCTCCTGATTCTGATGAGAGAGTTTGTTTTCCGACTTCCATTGAGAGGGAGCGTTCCTTCTTCTATGCCTATGAATACTTCTTCAGCCAGTTGAACGTTACTTTTCCTTTTACTGCTTTTGAGACCGACCTGTTGTGGTCGTGTAATATTGCCCCATCCCAGCTTCACCCCAATTCTTGGGGTTTTATTAAAATTTTTCAACTTCTCTATCGTGAATTAGATGTAACACCTTCCCAGACTCTTTTCCTTTATTTTTTGTTTCCGCCAAGCCTGGCGGTTCTTCAAAAAAGAAAGCTTCCTGGGTTTCCTTCAGGTCCGCCCAGGGCCACAAAGATTTTGCTATGTATGATGAGTCCTTTAAGGACTTCAAGAATTACTTCTTTAAGGTTCGTGCTGTCGAGGGGGCCCGCCCCTTTTTTCTTGATGAAAATGATGAGCCTTCTTTCCCTCTAGAGTAGCAGAGGTATGTGAGAGTGTCTCGCTATACCTGGGAGATGCTTGATGATGTTGAGCGTGCTTTTGTTGTTGTTCTTGAGGATCTGTGGGGGAAACCACCCCACCTTGATACAAAAAGGTTTTTGAATGACCCGTCCTTGGTTCGGCTATTTTGGGTACTTGTCTGACTTGTCTCTTATGCTTGTTTCTTAATTTTTTCTTCCTTTTGTTGTGACTGTAACTCTTTGCTGTGGCTAATTCTGTATTTATAGAGATGTCAAAGAACAACGACTCCATGAAGGCCTTTAAAAGGGCAAAGAAGGTAACTGCTGCTCTGAACATCTCGGCCAAAGTGGCCGACGAGGGATCTTCTCAGGTCCCAGTGAAGCCTCCTGTGCTGAGTTCTCTCGGGCTGAAGAAAGTAATTCCTACTCCTCGGTTTCATCAGGTCGATCCTCCTCAGACTTCTGCCGTTGCTTCTGGTGTCCCTCCCTTAAAAAAGCAAAAAACATCCGAGCCCTTTAACCTGGATGCCCCGGACTTTGATGCTTTCATGTTTGTTGACCAACAAATTGCCCCCTATGGTAGGCTTTCCATGGACGACGTGTCTCTTCTTCAGCATCTGGATTTTATCACCAAAAGTAGTGTGAGGATGGCTCATATGGGTGCAGCTATTTTCCGAACAGTTCAGGGGATCCCGATTCATGCCATAAAATCCTTCATGGAGGAAGCCAAGTCAGAATTTAATCGGATCAAGGGTCTGAAGGATGAGTTGGAGGTGAAGTTGGCGAAGGTAGAGAAGGAGCTGGAGGGTGAGAAGGCCAGCTCTATTGCCTTGGCTACTTCTTTGAAGTTGGCTGAGGACATGGCAATGAAGCATAAGGATAGCTATGTCTTGGCTTATAGGGAATTGATGCATCTCCGGGATGATTTGGAAACTGCTCAGGTTAATTATGGTGAGCTTCAGGGTCACCTTGTGGGCAGCGTAACTGCCGCCTCCGAAAACCTGATGGAGCAGTTGCGGATTGTTGCTCCTGATGCCGACTTGACTCTCATCAGCCTGGACAATGTTGTGAGGGATGGTAAGATTGTCCCTGATGACCAGGATGATGATGATGTTGACCCTCCCCCAGTGCCTTCTCTTAAAGTGTCGACCGCCTCAGTTCCTCTCGTTACGTCCGATCCGGATTGCCAGATTCTGAACCGGGATGATGCAACTGTAGATGTTGTGCCTATTCAGACTTGCCCTCCTTCACCCCGTACTAATGCTGCCGGGAAGGCTCCAGATCTTGGTTGGTCTCTTTTAAGTATTTGTGTAAATAGCCCGGTTTGTGGGCTTTGAACTCTTTTTTTGTGAATGATGTTTTATTGACTGTTGATACTCCAGTTGCTATTTTTAGCAACTTTATTTTGAAAACAAAATGGTTTCTTTGAGGTTGATTTTGGTGGCCTCTTTAAGCTTTATCATACTATGCATTCATTGTGCTTTAGCAGGGTATCTATTGGAATCTTGCTGCTTGGCCTCTTTAGATTGCTTTCGTACTTATTGTTTGTAGCTTGGATCCTTTTAAGGTCGTGACTGTGGGGGGGTCCGACTTGTTTCTCGGTTTCCTCGCTTTTGTTTGTATTTTTAGCGCCTCATAACCGATTTATTTATGTTGGTCCCTTTCTAAGTTATTTTTGTAATCCTCTTTCTTGGACCTTTGTCAGGTCTCTTTAAGGGCTTACTTTTATAACTTATCTTTGTAGGAGATCGACTTCGTTAGGTCAATCTTTTCCTAGTTGTTTTTGTAATCCTCTTTCTTGGACCTTTGTTAGGTCTCTTTCAGGGATTACTTTTACAACTTGTCTTTATAGGAGACCGACTTTGTTAGGTCGATCTCTTCTAAGTTGTTTTTGTAATCCTCTTTCTTGGACCTTTGTTAGGTCTCTTTCAGGGATTACTTTTACAACTTGTCTTTGTAGGAGACCAACTTTGTTAGGTCGATCTCTTCTAAGTTGTTTTTGTAATCCTCTTTCTTGGACCTTTGTTAGGTCTCTTTCAGGGATTACTTTTACAACTTGTCTTTGTAGGAGACCGACTTTGTTAGGTCGATCTCTTCTAAGTTGTTTTTGTAATCCTCTTTCTTGGGCCTGTTCATACCCTAGGTCAAGATGATCGACCCGAGATGTTCGACAGACAAAGCGACCAACCTCTTCAGGTCAGGACAACCCGACATCTTCCCAAAGATCTCGGTTAAGTCCCTACAAAAGCCCAAGGAAGGGCCCAAATAGAGGAACACATCCCAAATCCTAAAGCGGCCCAAGCCTACAGCGAGAAGGGCGGTTCCCTTAAAGATAAGATGACCTCACTTAAAGATAAAAGATAAGATAAGATAACTAACTTATCTTATCCACAGAAGGCCACATCTCACCATTATAAATACACTGGAGCACCCAGCTATAACTCATACTCTGATTCTACTCAATACCTGCTTAATCCCCTTGCTAACTTAAGCATCGGAGTCCCTTGCAGGTACCCCCCACCCTTCGGTGACAAAGGATCAGCAGCACATTCAGTCCAACAAGTCGGACGCACTAGCTCCGGCCGCTATTCACCAGCCGGACACATCAGTTCCGACCAGCACAGAAGATCTCCTCCGAGATCGACCTACAATTTCAGGTAACCCTCGAAACATTGGCGCCGTTGCCGGGGAACCTGGAAGTCATCCTATCACCATGGCGGACGACCATGACAACGGCCACGATTCAGGTTTGGAGGATCGGACACCGCACAAAAATGCGGATGTCACGCTACAAAACACTCTGGAAACCAACAAGGACAAAGACTCACCAAATTCATGGGCAATAGAAGCGCTCCTGGATCGCCTAAAACAACTAGAAAAAGAAACCCAACAACAACAGAAAATTGGAAGAGATCTCCAAAGAGAGGTGCGGCGACGTCGAGAGTTTGAAGAAAAACTACAGCAATTGGAAGCCAATCTCAAATCAAAAGCCCCCCGGACTAATCTCGAGGAAAATTCACGCAAAGACCAAGACCCGTTCACCAGGGAAATCATGAAAACCAAAATTCCAAAATACTTCAAACTCCCGGATATGACCCTGTATGATGGCACCACGGATCCCAATCACCACCTCAGCAACTTCAGAAGTAGAATGTACCTCACTGACGCCCCAGATGCTGTTCGCTGTAAGGCTTTTCCAACAACTCTCACAAAGACAGCGATCCGATGGTTCGACAACCTACCCCCGAAAGATAAAGCCAAGCACGCCCCCAGTTCACTAGGGATCAAACAAGGAGATCGGGAGAGCCTCCGCAACTACATGGAGAGATTCAACAAAACATGCATGGACATACAAAGCTTACCAATAGAGGCCGCCATCATGGGACTCATCAATGGCCTACGAGAGGGACCTTTCAGCCAATCTATGTCAAAAAAGTACCCGACCTCCTTAGACGAAGTGCAGGAGCGGGCAGAAAAATATATCAACATGGAGGAAAACGCTCAGTTAGGAGAAACCTCAAAATCGGGGGCCTCCTACCGAGAGAAAGACAAGGAACCCAAAAGAAAAGAAGATCGACAAGGGGAGAAAATCAAAAAAATACCATAACTACACCCCTCTCAGGGCATCCCTGGTCGAGATATACAAAAAAGTCTGCCATGCGGAAAAAATCCCCCCAGCACGGCCACTCAAAGGCAAAAGGGGAGGAGGAAACCAAAAGGAATATTGTGAATACCATCAAGTCCGAGGACACTCCACAAATGAATTCTTCGACTTAAAAAATATCATAGAAAAATTGGTGAGAGAAGGAAAATTAAATCGATTCCTAGCCACCCGAGATGATCAAAGAAAGAGACGAAGGGATGAAGATACCAAACAAACAGAACAATCACCTCGGACACCAGAAAGACATGTTCACATGATACACGGCGGATTCACAGCAGGAGGGATCTCCAAATCCTCTCGCAAAAGATATCTCAAAGAAGTATATCATGTCGAAGAAGAGGAGAAAGCACTCAACATTCCGGCAATAACATTCACTAAAGAGGACGCATCTGGCATCATCACAGAACACGATGATCCCATGGTTATCACCATTATATTGGCAAACACCAACCTACACCGCACATTAATAGACCAAGGGAGTTCTGCCGATATCTTATTCAAAACAGCCTTTGATAAACTCGGCTTGGAAGAAAAAGAACTTAAAGCATATCCAAACAGCCTGTTTGGGCTAGGAGATACCCCGGTTCGACCACTCGGATACATACCACTACATACAACCTTCGGAAAAGAGGACCAATCCAGGACCCTCAAAATAGACTACATCGTAGTCGATGTAAGTTCAGCTTACAACGCTCTCATAGGACGGACAACACTCAATCAACTCGGCGCAATAGTCTCGACCCCACACCTATGTATGAAGTTCCCAACCCCAAAAGGGATAGCCACGATAAAAGCAGACCAGAAGACGGCACGTCGCTGTTATAACGAAAGCCTAAACCTCAGAGGCAAAGGAGAAGAGTTCCACACAATCGAGCTGGGCGGAGTTCACCGACGAGAAGAACTTCGTCCCCAGCCAGAAGGCGAGATAGAAAAGATTCAGATCGGGGATACCTCAGAAAAAAACAACCAATATCTGCACGATCCTAAAAGGAGATTTAAAAGAATTACTAATACATTTCTTGCGAGATAACGTCAATCTCTTCGCATGGAAAGCCGCAGATATGCCAGGCATAGACCCTAAGCTAATGTGTCATAAGTTGGCAGTTTATCCAGGATCTCGACCGGTGCAACAGAGACGAAGAAAACTTGGGCCAGAGCGATCCCAAGCTGTGGACGAGCAAGTAGAGGCACTATTGGAAGCCAGATTCATAAGAGAAGTCAAATACCCACTATGGCTAGCCAACGTTGTCTTGGTGAAAAAATCAAATGGGAAGTGGCGAATGTGCACCGATTACACCGATCTCAACAAGGCTTGTCCAAAAGATCCATACCCACTCCCAAGTATTGACGCTTTAGTAGATGCTTCCTCCGGATACAAATATCTCTCGTTTATGGACGCATACTCGGGATACAATCAAATCCCCATGTATCCACCAGATCAAGAAAAGACCTCGTTCCTAACACCGAAAGCAAACTACTGCTACATCGTGATGCCTTTCGGTCTTAAGAACACAGGAGCTACTTATCAAAGGCTAATGAATAAAGTCTTCTCAGATCACATCGGAAAAATCATGGAAGTTTATGTGGACGACATGTTGATAAAGACACAAAGCGAAGATACATTATTATCTGACCTGACTCAAGTGTTTTACACTATAAAGAAACACAACATGCGGCTCAATCCCGCAAAATGCACCTTTGCAGTAGAAGCAGGCAAATTCTTAGGCTTCATGCTCACACAAAGGGGAATTGAAGAAAATCCAGACAAATGTCAAGCCATACTAAACATGAAGAGCCCAACCTGTGTCAAAGAAGTACAACAACTCAATGGGAGGTTGGCTGCCCTATCCCGATTCTTAGCAGGAGCTGCGATAAGATCTCTCCCCTTCTATGCTACTTTAAGAAAGGGAAAACAGTTCGCATGGACGATAGAATGTGAACAAGCCTTCCAAGACTTCAAGGAGTTCTTAAGACGGCCACCTATCCTATCTTGACCACAAGAAAGAGAATCGCTCATATTATATCTCGCAGTAGGGAGCCGGGCAATAGCCTCAGCATTAGTCAGAGAAGACAAAAATGGGCGAAAACCCGTCTACTTCATTAGCAAAGCACTACAGGGATCCGAGTTGAACTACCAGAAAATAGAAAAATTTGCCTATACCCTCATCCTAACATCTCGACGACTCCACCCGTACTTCCAGGCTCACACCATTAAGGTTCGAACTAACCAACCCATAAAAGGAATATTGCAGAAAACAGATCTGGCAGGCAGAATTTTACAATGGGCAGTCGAGTTGTCAGAGTTTGACCTCCAATATGAAGCTCGGACGGCCATCAAATCACAGTATTTGGCCGACTTTATCGCAGAATTCACAGATGCCCTAGAATCCCCCCACAGAATGGAATCTTTACGTGGACGGTTCTTCAAATAAAACTGGAAGTGGCGCAGGCGTGATAATAGAAAGCGACCAAGGAACCCAAGTTGAGCTCTCCCTCAAGTTCAGGTTCCCGGCCTCAAACAACCAGGCAGAATATGAAGCATTACTAGCCGGTTTGAAGCTGGCTAAAGAGGTCGGAGCTCAAAAACTCAACATTTGCAGTGATTCACAAGTGGTCACATCACAAATAATAGGGAGCTACCAAGCCAAAGATCCCACCATGAAAAAATATTTGGATAAAACCAAGGAACAGCTCGGACAAATTGGGGAGTATAAAATCTGCCACATACCCCGCGTACAAAACGCCCGAGCTGATGCACTCTCAAAACTAGCCAACATTAAACCAGGAGACAACAATAGGAGCCTCATCCAGGAAATGTTACAAAACCCATCAATCTCGGAAGAAGAAAAAGTCCTGACTATAACAAGTCAGGACCAAGGATGGATGACCCCCATAATCAACTACCTCAAAACAGGAACGCTCCCCACAGAAGAAAGGGAGGCAAAGAGGTTAAAAAGGGAGGCACAGTACTACACCATCATAAACAACATCCTGTACAAAAGAGGAATCTCAACACCTTTACTAAAATGCGTGCCGACCTCCACCACAAGGGAAGTGCTAGAAGAAATACACGGCGGTATTTGTGGCAATCATCTCAGAGCACGAGCTCTCGCCAAAAAAGTACTCCGGGCGCTGATTTTATTGGCCAACTCTACAGAAAGAAGCTACAGAATTTATAAAGACATGTCCACCATGTCAGAAACATGCCAACTTTCACATCGCCCCGTCAGAAGAGCTCATTAGCGTGACCTCGCCTTGGCCATTTGCAAAATGGGGACTCGATCTTCTCGGCCCCTTCCCACAGGGATCAGGACAAGTTAAATTTCTCATAGTAGGGGTAGATTACTTTACAAAGTGGATCGAGGCAGAGCCCCTAGCCAATGCCACCGCTCAAAGAAGCCAAAAATTCTTATATAGAAACATTGTCACAAGGTTCGGGGTTCCATATTCTATAACCACAGACAATGGCACCCAATTCACAGATGCAGGCTTCAGAAAATTAGTAGCCGACTTAAATATAAAGCACCAGTACACCTCTGTCGAACATCCACAAGCCAATGGACAGGCCGAAGCCGCCAACAAAGTCATATTGGCAGGGTTAAAACGAAGACTGCAAGATGTAAAGGGAGCCTGGGCAGAGGAGCTTCCACAGGTTCTATGGGCATATCGAACGATGCCACATTCCACCACAAAGGAATCCCCTTTCCGATTAGCATACGGAATGGAGGCAATGATTCCAGTAGAAATTGAAGGAGGATCGCATAGAGTAGTCCATTATAATGAGGGAGCAAACTTCCAACTTCCGAGGGAAGAACTCGACCTACTACCTGAAATCCAGGAAAGAGCTCGGATTAGAAAATAAGCTCTAAAACGTCGAATGGCTTCCAGATATAATCAAAGGGTAGTGCGAAGAAGTTTCACTGAGAACGATCTCATCTTAATCCGAAACGACATTGGAACAACTCGGCCCGGAGAAGGAAAGCGGGCAGCAAACTGGAAAGGACCCTACCGAGTCATAGAAGTGCTTGGGAAGGGCTACTACCGACTGTCCGAACTCGAGAGACGAGAGCTTCCCAGATCATGGCACGCCTGCAACCTAAGAAGGTACTACAACTAGAAAAGGCAACAGATCTCATTAGTGGATGTGCTCTTTTTCCTGAAAAGGTTTTTTAATGAGGCACCATGTTGAGATCTAGGTCATGCCCGACTTAAAGGGATAAAAAAATTCCCACATGTATATATTTGCATTTTTCTTTGAATAAAGTTTATTTAGATATTCTACAAAGAATCCAAGACGCATTAATCTGAAGTATTCATCGTCCGATTATAAAGCGACAGGTCGGCAGAAAGTGAAAAACAATTTCACTGCACGACCACGATAAAGATAAATCGTCAGATAAAGGTGAAAACGCGATTCACCCAAAGGACGATCTAAAGATGCCAACCACTTTCTACAAATCGGCGAAGATGAACACATAATAATGTAAGAAGTTATCGAAAGCAATCCAAAAAAGAACCTGTCGAGGTCTTACAGATAGCTAAAATAATAACTTAAAGGCTGGCCGATGCTCACAGGTCGGACCAAGTCAACCCAAGTTATAAGTAAACCCTGGAAAGAGGTCTGGTCAACCCTATTAAAGAGGATTACTTTAACTTAGAAGGGCCTGACATAACAAAGTCAGCCCAAAACAAAAAGTTATACAAGTAGTCCCTGAAAGAGATCTGACAAAGATCCAAAAAAGAGGACTACAAAAAATAACTTAAAGGAGACCGACATAACCAAGTCGGACTCCTACTACTAAAAAGTTATACAAGTAGTCCCTGAAAGAGATCTGACAAAGATCCAAGAAAGAGGACTACAAAAAATAACTTAAAGGAGAACGACATAACCAAGTCGGACTCCTACTACTAAAAAGTTATACAAGTAGTCCTTGAAAGAGATCTGACAAAAATCCAAGAAAGAGGACTACAAAAAATAACTTAAAGGAGACCGACATGACCAAGTCGGACTCCTACCACTAAAAAGTCATCAAAGTAATCCCTGAAAGAGACCTGACAAAGGTCCAAGAAAGAGGATTACAGAAATAACTTAAAGGGGGACCATCGCAAAAGAACTACCAAGAAACAAGTTGGACCCATAAGTCACAACCTCAAAGGATCCAAGCTACAAACAATAAAACAAAACAATCCGAGGAGGTCGAGATACAAGATTTTAGACATCAGTAGAAAACTGAAAAAATGCCAAGTCAAAAAACTACCTCTATTACTCCACAAAAGTTATAAGGCCTCGGAAGGCCACCAAAACCTACCGTGAAGGGATAGCGAGCTACCTTTTGTTTTTCAAAACAAAAAGTTGCTAAACAAGCAACTAGGAAATGTTAGCAATTAAAAAGTTTTAAAAAGCCCACAAGCCGGGCCAACTACACATCCAGAAAGAGATCAGCAAACATCAGGAGCCTTCTTGGCGGCGTCAGGACAAGGAGAAGGAGGACGAGTCTGAAGGGGCACAGCATCTACGGTTCCATCATCCCGGTTTAGAATCTGGCAATCCGGATCAGATGTAACGGGAGGAACAGAGGAGGTCGACACCTTAAGAGAAGGCACTGCGGGAGGATCAGTCTCATCATCATCTTTGTCATCAGGGACAATCTTACCATCCCTCACGACATTGTTCAGGCTGATGAGAGTCAAGTCGGCATTAGGAGCAACAACCCAGAACTGCTTTATCAGGTTCTCGGAGGCTGCAGTTACGCTACCTACAAGGTGACCCTGAAGCTCACCATAATTAATCCGAGCGGTTTCCAAATCCTCCCGAAGATGCATCAATTCCCTATAAGTCGAGACATAGCTATCCTTATGTTTCAATGCCATGTCCTCGGCCAGCTTCAAAGATGCAGCCAATGCAATAGAACTGGCCTTCTCACCCTCCAACTCCTTCTCCACTTTCGCCAACTTCACCTCCAACTCCTCCTTCAGACCCTTGATTCGATCAAATTCTGACTTGGCCTCTTCCATGAAGGATTTTGTGGCATGAATTGGAATCCCCTGAACTGTTCGGAATATAGCCGCACCCATATGAGCCATCTTCACACTACTTTTTGTGATAAAATCCAGATGCTGAAGAAGAGAAACGTCGTCCATGGAAAGCCCACCATAGGGGGCAATTTGCTGGTCAACAAACTCAATAGCATCAAAATTTGGGGCATCCAGGTTAAAGGGCTCGGATGTTTTTTGCTTCTTATTAGGAAGGGCACCAGGAGCTGCAGCAGAAGATTGTTGAGGATCGAGCAGACGAACCTGAGGAACAGGAATTGCTTTCCTCGGCCCGGGAGAACTAGGTACAGGAGGTTTAACTGGAACCTGGGAAGATCCCTCTCCGGCCGCCTTGGTCGAAATGTTTAAAGCAGTAGTCGCCTTCTTCGCCTTCTTGAAGGCCTTCATAGAATCATTATTCTTCGACATCTCTGAAAAACACAAAATCAACCACAAAAGACAAGTTACAACATAGGAGAAGAAAAAGCTCGGAAGCAAGTATAAAAATAAAGCAGACAGTACCCAAAGCAGCCCGAACCAAAGATGGATCACTCAAAAATCTCTTCGTATCCAGATGGGGAGGATTTTGCCCACAAATCTTCAAGAACAACTACAAAGGCCCGCTCAACCTCACTAAGCATTTCCCCATGTGTAACGTGGCACTCTTACATTCTTTTGCCACTCTAGAGGAAAAGTAGGCTCGTCATTTTCATCAAGAAAAAAGGGGCGGGCCCCCTCAACAGCTCAAACTTTAAAGAAGTAGTTCTTGAAGTCCTTAAAGGACTCATCATACATCGCAAACACTTTATGGCCCTGGGCGGACCGGAAAGAAACCCAAGAAGCTTTCTTTTTTGAAGAACCGCCAGGCTTAGCGGAAACAAACAAGTAAAGGAAAAAAGTCTGGGAAAGTGTTACATCTAGTTCACGACAGAGAAGTTGGAAAATTTTAATAAAACCCCAGGAATTCGGGTGAAGTTGGGATGGAGCAATGTTACACGACCACAACAGGTCGGTTTCAAAAGCAGTAAAAGGAAAAGAAACGTTCAACTGACTAAAAAAGTATTCGTAAGCATAAAAGAAGGGACGTTCTCCCTCAATAGAAGTCGGAAAGCAAACTCTCTCGTCAGAATCAGGGGCAACAAGCTCGTAATCCTCCTCACGGGCATTGTTACCACAAATCCTATGGCGTTTCCTCAGTTCTGCGCAAAACTCAGCATCCACAACAGAAACACACAACAAAACAAGGGAGTCCAACCAATCGGACATCCCCTTAGGAACTCTGGACGACATCTCTACAATATTATTGCGAGAAGACATGAGGCCAACTAGTCCTACAAGTAAGAAAAGAAAATGAGGTTACTACAAACATCTCGGACAAAGGAGAAAACAACTCGGTTAAATACTTCTCAGGCAATGAAAAGCAAGAAAAGGAAAACCCCAAGACTCAAACCAAAGTCCTGGGGCATCCTTTGGAAGCAGTAACAAGGCAAGGTTCCCAGAAAAATAGTGTGAAGTCAACATCCCAGCATTTCTCAAAAAAGAATCCAAAACAGTAACACTTTTCAGCAAAAAGCACGCCAAGCAGAGACCATTAAAAGATGCAACCTTATTAAAGAGCAGACAAAAGCAACCTTCAAATAAACGAGGAACAGACACGGACAAGCAGTACCAAGAACAGAAACAACAAAAACATGCAAAGCCCTAGAGGCACCCAACAAAGGCGAAAAAGATCATGCAGAAAATAGAGAAACTCTCAGAAAGCACACTTTAACAAATCTAGGGCTTAAAGAAAACAAAAAGATCCAAACTTTGCCAAAAAGAGAGGATAAAAACCGAAACCTCTTCACAAAACCACAATCAAAGAGAAAGCATGAAAAGGGACTAACCTGGAGACGGAAGAAACTTCGAAAAAAGGGGCAGAAACGAAAGTTGCCTAGGAAACCGCCGAGCGACGCCACTAACGCCAGAAAACAGAAACGCAAGCGAAAGATGGAGAGTGAAGAGAGAAGCGGAAAAAGTTACGAAGAGGTTACAAAGAAAATAAAAGGAGAGAAACCATTTTCTGGGTTTTTCAAAATCAAAGTAAAGAGCCCAGGGAAAATGGGGCAATTAATGCTCAAAATTAAAGAAAGCATTAAACTCTCGCACGTTCCAAAAAAAGCACTGATATAAAAGTGCGCGTCTTTTAGAGGAAACGTTCTACATTCAAAAGCAACTACAAAGGAATCGACAAAATGCTTGAGTTCGGCTATACCAAGGAAGGACCGAAGTCAAAGACTCGACCTCAAAAAAGAAGACTGAGCTCAAGCAGGGGCACTATTCATACCCTGGGTCAAGATGACCGACCCGGGATGTTCGACAGACAAAGCGACCGACCTCTTCAGGTCAGGACAACTCGACATCTTCCCAAAGATCTCGGTCAAGTCCCTACGAAAGCCCAAGGAAGGGCCCAAATAGAGGAACATGTCCCAAATCCTAAAGCGGCCCAAGCCTACAGCGAGTAGGGCAGTTCCCTTAAAGATAAGATGACCTCACTTAAAGATAAACGATAAGATAAGATAACTAACTTATCTTATCCACAAAAGGCCACATCTCACCATTATAAATACACTGGAGCACCCAGGTATAACTCATACTCTGATTCTACTCAATACCTGCTTAATCCCCTTGCTAACTTAAGCATCGGAGTCCCTTGCAGGTACCCCCACCCTTCGGTGACAAAGGATCAGCAGCACATTCAGTCCAACAAGTCGGACGCACCAGCTCCGGCTGCTATTCACCAACCGGACACATCAGTTCCGACCAACACAGAAGCTCTCGTCCGAGATCGACCTACAATTTCAGGTAACCCTCGGAACAGGGCCTTTGTTAGGTCTCTTTCAGGGATTACTTTTACAACTTGTCTTTGTAGGAGACCAACTTCGTTAGGCCGATCTCTTCTAAGTTGTTTTTTGTAATCCTCTTTGTTGGACCTTTGTTAGGTCTCTTTCAGGGATTACTTTTACAACTTGTCTTTGTAGGAGACCGACTTCGTTAGGTCGATCTCTTCAAAGTTGTTTTTTGTAATCCTCTTTCTTGGACCTTTGTTAGGTCTCTTTCAGGGATTACTTTTACAACTTGTCTTTGTAGGCGACCAACTTCGTTAGGTCGATCTCTTCTAAGTTGTTTTTGTAATCCTCTTTCTTGGGCCTTTGTTAGGTCTCTTTTAGGGATTACTTTTACAACTTGTCTTTGTAGGAGACCGACTTCGTTAGGTCGATCTCTTCTAAGTTATAGCAATTCCTCTTTAATAGGGTTGGCCAGACCTCTTTCCAGGGATTTGCTGATAACTTGGATTGACTTGGTCAGACTTTTTAATGTCGGCCAGTCTTTTTAAGTTATTATATAGCAATCCATAAGACCTCATCAGGTTCTTTTTGGAATCACTTTCGATAACTTCTTGCATTATTCTGTGTTCATCCTTTGCCGATTTGTAGATGATGGTTTCTGTCCTAGTTTAATTGACCTTTAGGTGAATCGCATTTTCACCTTTGTCGGTGGATCATTCCTATCGAGATCGTATAGTGAATCTGTTCTTCACTTTCTGTTCAATCCGTTGCTTTATAATCAGACGATGAATGCTTCAGATTAATGCGTCTTGGGAATTTATAGAATATATGAAATGTATTTTATTTAAAGACAGTGCAAATATATACATGTGGGAAATTTTCATACCCTTAAGTCGGATTTAAATCTCAGACTTGACGCCTAATTAAAAAACATTTTCAGGAAAAAGAGTGCATCTTATGATGAAACCTTTATCTAACTATAGTACCTTCTTAGGTTACAGGCGTGCCATGATCTGGGGAGTTCTCGTCCCTCGAGTTCGGACAGTCTGTAGTAGCCCTTCCCAAGTACCTCTATGACTCGGCAGGGTCCTTTCCAGTTGGTTGCCAGCTTTCCTTCTCCGGGTCGAGTTGTTCCAATATCATTTTGGATTAAGATAAGATCATTCTCAGCGAAACCTCTTGGCACTACCTTTTGATTATATCTGGAAGCCATTCACCGCTTTAGTGCTTCTTCTCTGATCCGAGCTCTTTCTTGGATTTCCGGAAGTAAGTCGAGCTCTTCTCTTTGAAGTTGAGAGTTGGTTTGTTCATTGTAGTGGACTACTCAGGGAGACCCTTCCTCAACTTCTATTGGAATCATTGCCTCTACTCCGTATGTTAATCAAAATGGTGATTCGTTCGTAGTGGAATGTAGAGTTGTTCAATATGCCCATAGAACTTGTGCAAGTTCCTCGGCCCAGGCTCCCTTTGCTTCTTGTAGTCTCCATTTTAGCCCGACCAATATGACTTTGTTGGCTGCTTCGGCTTGTCCATTGGCTTGGGGATGTTCGACGGAGGTGAACTAGTGTTTTATGTTCAAGTCAACTACTAGTTTTCTGAAGCCTGC
Source organism: Arachis hypogaea (assembly GCF_003086295.3). Lineage (NCBI taxonomy): Eukaryota > Viridiplantae > Streptophyta > Magnoliopsida > Fabales > Fabaceae > Arachis > Arachis hypogaea. Next base: position 41,396,558 of record NC_092044.1, read on the forward strand.
ATCTGTGAATTGGGTGCCATTATCCGTGGTGATGGAGTTTGGAACCCCAAACCTTGTAATGATGTTCCTAAATAGGAATTTCCGACTTCTTTGAGTAGTGGCGTTAGCTAGGGGTTCTGCCTCGATCCATTTTGTGAAGTAGTCTACCCCTACTATGAGGAACTTGACTTGTCCCGATCCTTGGGGAAAGGGTCCGAGAAGATCGAGTCCCCACTTTGCAAATGGCCAGGGTGAGGTTACGCAGATGAGCTTTTTCGGCGGGGGGATGTGAAAGTTGGCATGCTTCTGACATGGTGAACACATCTTTACAAATTCGGTAGCTTCCTTTTGTAGAGTTGGCCAATAGAATCCCGCCCGGAGTACCTTTTTGGTGAGAGCTTGCGCTCCGAGATGATTGCCACAAATGCCGCTGTGTACTTCCTCCAAGAATTCCTTTGTATTGGAGGTCGGTACACATTTTAACAATGGTGTTGAGATCCCTCTTTTGTATAGGATGTTGTTTATGATAGTGTAGTACTGTGCCTCCCTTTTTAACCTCTTCGCCTCCTTTTCATCTGTGGGGAGCACTTCTGTTTTGAGGTAGTTAATTATGGGGGTCATCCATCCTTGATCCCGACCTGTTATGGCTGATGACAAGTCATCATATACCCATTTTTCAAGCTAATTTCACTTGTTTTATTAGTCTTTATGCACTTTCTTGCATCCTAAGTAAGTCATTTGGAGTGAAAATGCATAACTTCTTTAAATCAAACAACCACCATGAAATTAATGTTAACTCATGAGGTTTAAACTAATTTTAATTGAATTTTAATTGATTTATAAGCCTTGTGAATTCAGTGATACTTGGAGTGGTTGTTTTGGTTTAATGTAGGTGAAGAAAAGAATAAAAGAGAAAAGCGTGGCCTAAGAAAGCGTGACCAAAGGAGAAGAAAACGTGGTCAAAGGAAGGAGAAGTGTGCCGCATGTAAAGAGGGGAGGCAAGCATTGCCCTCCACAAGGGCACACTGCCCTCTAGGAGGGCAACATAAGAGAACAAAGCATAAAAGGCAACTCTGCCCTGCCCACTACAAGGGCAGAGCACAAATCTGTGCCTTGGAATCAAGAAGAAGAAAATGTTGCCCTGCCCTCCACAAGGGCAATATCGGGCTCACAAGGGGAGAAAATCAAAGGAAAATGTCTCCCAATGCTTGCCATAAGAGTTGAACACGGGACCATGAGGAAGCAAGGAACTAGGCTCCATTATGGTGCCAAGAAAGCCAAGGAAATTGAATAAGCGTGTGTTTCTGCCAGGATTCGAACGCGGGACTTCAGTTTGGAAATACTGAAGGCACCCTTCTGGCGCACCGCAGCATCATCTGGCAGCACCAGCAGCGCACCACGGCACATTTCTGGCGCACCAATTTTTTCTGCCCTGCCCTCCGCGAGGGCAGGGCAGCATCCTGTGCACCACAGCATCATCTGCCCACACCATGCACGCACCAAGCACCAAATCCTGCCCTGCCCTCTGCAAGGGCAGGGCAGCCTCCTGGAAGCTATTATTTTTGGGTCGAAAATTAAATTAAAAATCCAATTTAATTCATTTCTTCACCAAATCAAAAGCCCATCCAAATCCCAAAATCCAAGAATAGAAAGTGTATAAATAGGAGCTAGTTTGATGTAATTAGGGACCTTTTACTTGACTTTTGAATTTTACACTTTCTTTGAGCTTTGAATTCCTGCAACTTTTCTTGAGAGACTTGACCGAGATTTCAGAGAATTGGGGAGGAGAATTGATCTCTCTTCTTCCTTGTTCTTTCTTGGGCATTTTTACTTTTCTTGTTTGAGTTTTGGGTGTGAAGAATTGAGGAAATTCTGTCTCAATCTCCATTCAAAATCTCTTTAATTACTTTTCTGCACAATTGAGTTTAATTGCAATCTCCTTTACTGCTTCTTCTTTATTTTCTTGTCAATTGCTTTGAGAACTTGGATCTAGGAAGGTAATTGAGATCTAGGCTCTGCTACCTAGTCTCTGGAGTCCTGAGATCCTAATTTACTTTTGGTTCTTCTGTGAACCCTGCTGCACTTTAATTTCAATTTCTGTTTGAATTCTAATTGCTTCTAATTCAGTTTCTGCTCTATTAATTGTGGCAAACCAATTTCTCTTTGTTTAGATTCTGCAATCCCAGTCCTCGAATCCCTTTTACATTCAAGCAATTTACATTCCTTGCCATTTAAGTTACTGTAATTTACATTTCTTGCACTTTAAGTTTCAGTCATTTACTTTCTTGTTCTTTAAGATTCAGCAAGTTTATTTTCCTGTTCTTTTATTTACTGCAATTCTCCCTTCTCCCTTTATATTCCAAGCAATTTAGCTTCTGTTAAATACAACCCACTCAACCAAAACTTGATTCGCTTGACTAAATCAACCACTAAACTAAAATTGCTCAATCCTTCAATCCCTGTGGGATCGACCTCACTCATGTGAGTTATTATTACTTGATGCGACCCGGTACACTTGCCGGTGAGTTTTGTGTTGGATCGCTTTCCACGCATCAATGGCTAGGATTTTTTCTTCTTCCGATATTGATGATTCTGTAGTATTTCCTGGATGAGGCTTCTATTGTTGCCCCCTGGTTTGGTACTGGCTAGTTTTGAGAGCGCATCAGCTCGGGCATTTTGCTCACGGGGTATGTGGTAGATCCTATATTCCCCGAGCTGTTCGAGCTATTCTTTGGTTTTATCCAAATATTTTTTCATAGTAGGATCTTTGGCTTGGTAGCTTCCCGTTATTTGTGAGGTAACGACTTGTGAGTCACTGTAGATATTGAGTTTCTAAGCTCCAACTTCCCTAGCCAACTTCAAACCAGCTAATAACACTTCATACTCTGCCTGGTTGTTTGAGGCCGGGAATCTGAATTTCAGGGAAAGCTCAAGTTGGGTTCCTTGGTTGCTTTCGATTATCACACCTACACCGCTTCCAGCTTTATTCGAGGAACCGTCCACATATATGTTCCACTCTATGGGGGACTTCCGTGGTTGATACGTAAAAATTGAGATTTCACGTATAACCGGCAAGTATACCGGGTCGTATCAAGTAGTAAGACTCACTAAGAGTGAGGTCGATCCCACGAGGATTGGTAGATTAAGCAACTTTAGTTAAATGGTAGATTTAGTCAAGCAAACATGATTTTTGATTTCATGAGCATTTTGATTTTTAAACATAATTGCAAGAATTTAAATGGCAAAGAATGTAAAGAACTAGAATAAAGAAATGAAGTGCAAGTAAATGACGGAAACTTAAATTGCAAGAAACTTAAATAACATCAAAGGTAAATGGCAAGAAATTAAAGGGTGCAGAAATTTAAAGAGCATAAAAGTAAATGGCAAGAAGTAGATGAACAGAATGTAAATAACAAGAGTAGTAAATAGACATAATGTAGAAAGGGATTGGGAATTGGGTAATCAAATAGCTAGAGCAAGAGAAATGAGAGTTAATGATAGAGAGGATCATTAGGGATTAGAGATGTTAGTTTTCATGAATTGATGTTAGTCAAATCCTTCTCAATCATGGGTATAGATCCATGGCAAATGGGTGATTGAATCCCAATCTCTTGGTGATTCAATCTCTCTCAACATAGCCAATTGCCACTCTCGTGATCTAATTGTTCATGAGAAGAGATGAAGATCAATTTTAATCCAGCCACACAATTTCCAAAATCTCAACCAAGGAGAGTTACATCTCACATACTAACCAAAGTATGTTGATTGAGGAAATCATGAGAGGATGAACTCTAAACTGAATTATGTGGCTCATTCATCAAATTCACCACATAATTCATATAGATTAACCCCTTTCTCGATGGTGGTTGAATCTTTGAAGAACAAGAGTTCCCTCTTTAGATCAACCACTAAAATTGAGAAAGAGAAGATAGGTTCACCAATTCATTCCAACCAACAGAGCTCCTCCCCCTAATGAAAGGGGTTTAGTGAATCATAGCTCCAATTTCAACAACAATTGCCATCAATCAAAGTTAAACTAAATTGCAAAGAAAGATGAAGAAGAAGAGGTAAATGCTTGAAGATTAAGAAAATGAAGAAGAGAAGTTCCAAGATGAACCAAGAGTAGCTCTCTGGGTCTCCTCTCGGAAGTACCAAAAGAGTTTTCAAATACAAGTGCTAAAAAGTGTAAAAATGACTAAGTGTAAAAAGTAGAGTAAAAATGTAAAAAAAAAATATCCCCTAAAAGTACAAACTCAATCTCTATTTATACTAGTCCTAAAGATCTTCAAGTGGGTTAGCAAGATGGGCTTCCTCTTTGTTGAATTCTTGGCTCAATTGATGAAGTTTCTGGCCTTTGTGAGGAATAGGGGAAGTAGAGCAAGTTGGCACCAATTCTGGCCCATTGAGGGCGTTATTGGCACTAACTCCAGGCCAAATGCACGTTGGCAACGTGCAGGACAATTTCCTGGGCATGAAGTATGAGACTTGGGCGTTGCTAGCCCAAGTTGTTGCCAACAACTTGCTTTTCCTCTTCTTGGCCTTACTTTCATGCTAAATGTAGCCCAGAATTTGAGTGTCAACCTTCAGCTTCAATATGGACTATCATACATCATTGGAAAGCTCTTGATGTCTATTTTCTAATGCCACTGGAATCACCTCAATTGGACTTTCCTAGCTCAAGTTATGGTTCCTCAAAGAAGGTAAGGTCAAGCTGCCAAGTTGTTGCCAAGTTGTTGTGAATAACGCACCCTCAACCCCAAGTTGGCAACGTGCCCGTGCATCACTCTCCTAAGGCAAGGACTTGTGGCTGGCGTTGTTGCAAAACACGCCCCCCTTGTGGCACGTTGGCAACGTGCTCGACCCACACCCCAAGGCCAATCTCTAGCTTTCTTGAATTTCACTTCATGTTCTTGTTTTTAGGGCCTAAAGATGACTCTGGTTTGGCTCCAATCTTGTGCTCCACCATGGACTATTATATATGGTTGGAAAGCTCTGAATGTTAGCTTTCCAACGCAACTGGAAGTACTCAATTTGGATCTCTGTAGCTCAAGATATCTTCCATTGAAGTGGACATGTTCAGGCTGCCTTGTTTTGGTAAGTTGGCGTTGGCAACGCCCATCTAGCGTTGGCAACATGAGTGGTGCGGCATTTGGGCGTTTGGAACTTGGTTGGCACGGCAGGTGGGCGTTTGGAACTTGGTTGGCACGGCAGGTGGGCGTTTGGAACTTGGTTGGCACCAAGACTTGGTGCCTAGCCAAGTATTCTTGTGTGGCGTTGGCAACGCCATTCTTGAGTTGGCAACGCCAGCTCCTTTTCTTCCAGGGCTCCATTTGTTGCTTGGTTGTGTGGCGTTGGCAACGCCCATCTTGAGTTGGCAACGCCAGCTCCTTCTCTTCCAGGGCCAAGCTTGATTGTTTGGCGTTGTTAGCCTGCGTTGTCCTCAAAAACGCCCCTCATCTCTAGGCTGGCAACGTGCTCGAGGCTCCAAATTAGCTCTCTAAGATTGCTTGGGTGGACGTTGGCAACGCCAGCTTCAAGTTGGCAACGCCAACTTTGCTTCCTCCAGGGCCAAGTTCCTTGCTTGTGTCTTGTGTGTGGCGTTGGCAACGTGGTTTTCAAGTTGGCAACGCCAACTTTGCTCCTTGGTTGCCTCCAGGGCCAAGCTTGCTTGCTTGTGGCTTGTGTGTGGCGTTGGCAACTTGGTTCTAGAGTTGGCAACGCCAACCTTGCTTCCAGGGCCAAGCTTGCTTGCTTGTGGCTTGTGTGTGGCGTTGGCAACTTGGTTCTAGAGTTGGCAACGCCAACCTTGCTTCCAGGGCCAAGTTCCTTGCTTGAGTGGGCGTTGGCAACTTGGTTCTAGAGTTGGCAACGCCAACCTTGCTTCCAGGGCCAAGTTTGCCTTGTGTTGTGGTGTTGGCAACGCCAATCCCAAGTTGGCAACGCCAACTTCTTGCCTTAGCTTGCATCCTTCTTGCTTCCATGCTTCCTTGTTTCATCACCTATCATCAACAAAGGAAATAGCTTCAAAGTCTTACCAATTCATGCAATAAATTTCATGAGATTCATTCATACTCATTCATGTATGTATTCCTTAAATCATTTGCATGAATTTGGCTAGAATCAACATGTTCCTTAGTATTCTCATGCATGAATACAAACTCATAAAAGGACTTGTTTATTTAGAGAAAATGAGTGAAAACAAGCTAAAATCAACTAAACTAACTAGCTAATATATCAAATATGCAATTGCATCACAACACCAAACTTAAACCTTGCTTGTCCTCAAGCAACAAAAGAACTATGCACAAAGATTTCTTTTAATTGGAATGAGTTGAGGAATAGCTTGTAATACCTTGGTGAGTGAAGTGATTAAGTGATAGTGGGGTGAACTCTGAATTATATGTTCATGCAAGGGTCCCAGTGCTTATCAGTCCTTACAATTTGGAAGTCTTAGATCTTAGGACTTTCATTCAAATGATATCATGGAGATCTCTTTATATGTAATCACCTTGAAGCAGCTTATAATTTTTGTGCTTTGACCTCGACTCTAAGTGTCATGTCTCAAGGCGGCTCTTTAGATAAGCTTTCAATCAATACTCTTAAACCAGTTGGTTTTAAGGTATTAGGTGTTAAAGCACCCCCAAGGATTTACTTGCTCAAGCCTCTTTCCTTGACACACTTCAACCACAAGCATTTACTAGGATAGCAACTCTTTTGAGTTTTTGTTTCTTTCTTTCTTTTTCTGCCTAGTAATTGATGCTCAGAGCCTTGGGCCATGTTCTTTTTGTTTTTGCACTTTCTTTTCTTCCTTTTGCTTTGTTTGCTGCTTCTTGGATCAATAGATTTTTGAGAATCTCTACAATACTTCTTTGAACTTTATGTCCTGCCTATGAGCTCCCATGCAAGTTTTCACAAGCATGCAACCTCAATACATGATCATACTACTCGAACCACCACTTCTCCTAATCTTTTGCTTGCCTCAAAAACTGATTTTTATTCCTCAATCCTTCTTTTCAAAGAACTTTCATGTGATGCATTCTTGAAAATTGAGTGCAAACAGGTTTTGAAGATAAGAATGTTGTGAATAATCAAGCATCTTGCTTATTATAAAGAAAGACTATGCTATGAAGGCAGGCGGGAATATAAAAAGAAAAATTATATGATGCAGTCAAACAGAGCAAATAAGGATACAATCCAACTTTCAATCACAGCAACATTTGATGTAAAATATTACTTAACAATACAACCTGTTGGAGTTCACTTGCTTTTCTTCTCATCATCATCATTGCTAGCCTTTATGTTCATCTTTTGCTTCTTTGATTGATGATGCTTAATCCCTCCAAAGGCTTGTATGACATTCTACAATGATATTAAAAGTTGCTTGTTCCCCAAGCACTTAGAAACAGTGGTTAGTCTGCATGATTTATTTGTGGGCTTTTTGAACTTACTTTGGTGTGGGAACACCAAACTTAGTACCTTGCCAATGCATCAAATTAACCATGTGTGAAACTCTTTCTTCTTTTTCTAAGGTAATAGACTAAAAACTGGAAAACAGCAAGATAATTAACTAGTCCGTCTAAATGCATGAAGCTAGCCTTATGGCAGAAAGTGAGAATGTGTTTTATGATGGGATTTTTGGTGGAACACCAAACTTAGAATCCTTCATTCTCCCTTAGATTGTTTTGGTGTGCAACACCAAACTTAGCTTCTTGCAATCTAGATGAAACTAATTAACAGTTTTATTGAATTAGATATGAAAAGATGGTTACCTCTGGTTGGGTTGCCTCCCAACAAGCGCTCTTTTATTGTCACTAGCTTGACATTTGTCCCTCTTTAGGGCGGATGAAGATCATAGTGTCTTAATCCTTCCCCTCTCACCGTGAGCTTCCTTCCAGTATCATTCTTGATGATTTCCACATGTTCAAGTGAGAGGATTTTGTTCACTGTGTAGTATCCAGAAAAGTGTGGAGATGTCTCTTTTGGTTGGTAAGTTAGCATCACTTTATCCCCTGGTGAGAAGTCTTCAGTGGAGATTTTCTTGTTTCTCCATCCTCTTGGCATTTTCTTCTTGGGACTCTCTTCTTTTCCAGGAGATAGTTCAGGTTTTGGAATCTCAATTTTTGGACAGTCCTTGCTATGAATCTTAAATGCTGACTTTGATTGCAGCTTCTCCTCTATTCTTTGAGCTTGTTGCAGCACCTCCACCTCTTCATTTTCTTTCCTGCATGAGCTTGGAAGTGCCTCATCAGGTGCCTCTTTCAAGTTTGGATTTATGGAATAAATCTTCATACACTCTTCCTCTTGGGTGGAGTCTTGCAAATTCTTGAAGACATGGAACACTATATGCTCATCATGCACCCTTAGCATTAATTCTCCTTTTTCGACATCTATCAATGCCCTGGCAGTAGCTAAAAAGGGCCTCCCTAGAATAATGGGAGTGTTGTCATCTTCCTTTATGTCTAGGATGACAAAGTCAACTGGGAGGAAGAATTTGTCCACCTTTACTAATACATTCTCTACAACCCCGAGTGCTTGTTGAATAGATTTATCTGCCATTTGAAGGGCTATCTTTGTAGGTTTCAATTCATGAATCTGAAGCTTTCTCATCAGAGATAGAGGCATCAGATTTATGCTTGCACCAAGATCACAAAATGCTCTCTCAATCATCATGTTGCCTATTGTGCAGGGGATGTGAAAGCTCCCTGGGTCTTTCATCTTCTTTGGCAACTTTTTCTGGATGATGGCACTACACTCCCTGGTCATCACAACCGTTTGTCCCTCTTTCAAGGATCTTTTCTTTGTCAACAATTCCTTCATGAACTTAGCATATAGGGGCATCTGTTCAAGTGCTTCAATGAAGGGTATGTTGATGTGTAGTGTCTTGAATATTTCCAAGAATTTGGAATATTGCTTCTCTTTGTTCTCTTCTTTAAACCTTTGAGGGTATGGGAGCATTGGTTGGTATGCTTTCACTGCCTCCTTCTTAGCTAATTTATCACTTTGTGTATAGGTTTCTTGCTCCTGCTTTTGTTCCTTCACCTCTTCTTTTAAGCCTTCTTTGATGTGCTCTTCTTGAGTAATGGCTTCTGTCTCCACTTTCTTCCCACTTCTCAGGGTGATTACTTTACACTCCTCCCATTTTATGGCTTTTTCTGTGTCTCTTGGGTTGGGTATCGTATCACTTGGAAGAACATTGGTTGGCCGTTCAGCTTGTTTGGCTAATTGTCCCACTTGTCGCTCAATACTCTTCATGGTGGCCTCATGTTCCTTTTGTCCCTTAGCTAAGGCTTGAGTGGTTTGAGCAAGTGCTTGTAAGGTTGCTTCAAGACTTGAAATTCTAGTCTCATAATGGTCAATTGGGGGTATGATGGGGGTTGATTGTTGTTGGAAGTTGTTGGGTGGATTAGTGTAGTAATTTTGTGAGTTGGATGATGGTGCAGAGAAGTTATTTTGGTGAGTTTGTGAATTATGATGGGGTGGTAGATATGTGTTTTGTGTTTTTCTATATTGGTTAGTGTTGTTGGCATGGTGATTTTGGTTATTTGTGTTACGGGTTTGATGGTGGTTGTTATTCTTTTGCCAATGGTTTTCACCCCACTTTAGATTGGGATGATTTTTCCAAGATGGGTTGTATGTATCGCCATGGAATTCATCCTGAGAATTTGAAGTGTTCTGCATGTACTGGACTTGTTCTTGTGGTTGTTCAACATTGGTCCCTTCACCTTGGTTCCATTCAAGCAATGGTTGATTTGTTGTGTTCACTGCTGCAAGTTGCAAACCATCCATTCTCTTTGTTATCATCTCCATTTGTTGTTGGATTTGTTGGTGCATTAACTTATTTTGTGCCAAGATAGCATCAACACCTTCAAGCTCCATTACACCTTTCTTTGGGGTCGGATTGTGCTGCCTCTCTGATGAGTAATAATATTGATTGTTTGCCACAATCTCAATGAGGTCTTGGGCCTCCTCAGCAGTTTTCATCATGTTGAGTGATCCTCCTGATGAGTAATCTAGTCCCTTCCTTGCTTCGAAGCTTAAGCCTTCATAGAAGTTTTGGAGCTTAACCCAATCACTAAACATGTCAGGGGGACATCTTCTCATTAGTGCTTTATATCTTTCCCAGGCTTCATACAATGACTCCCCTTCCATTTGCCTAAAAGTCTGAACCTCTGTCTTCAACTTGATGATCTTTTGAGGTGGGTAGAACTTTGCTAGAAATTTGCTCATCACTTCATTCCAATCATTGAGGCTTTCCTTGGGGAATGATTCTAGCCATTGAGTGGCTTTATCCCTCAAAGAGAATGGAAATAGCAACAACTTGTAAACATCTGGATGCACTCCATTTGTCTTCACTGTATTGCATATCCTCAGAAAAATAGAGAGATGTTGATTTGGGTCTTCAAGAGGTCCCCCTCCATAAGAGCAATTGTTCTGTACCAAAGTGATGAGCTGAGGTTTTAACTCAAAGTTATTGGCCTGAACATTTGGTGTAGCAATACTGCTCCCACAATGTCTTGGGTCAGGGATAGTATACGAGGACAACACCCTTCTAGCTTGTCCACCATTATTGTTGGCCTCTCCAGGAGGGTTTTGTATCTCATCATCCATGACTTGATCTTCTCCCTCTGATTCCTCTGACCCTTCTTCACCAACTATGAACTTTCCTCTTTCTGCTCTCCTTATCCTTCGAAGGGTTCTCTCGTCCTCAATATTACGTCTACTAGCTCCTGACATACACAAACAAAACCAAAATCACAAGTGAGACACTCTAGAACTAGAGTGAAATTGGGGTTAGTGAAACAAAGTATCAAACAGTTAGTGGGCTTAACAAAAACACAAAGAAAAATGCTTAATCTAAACCACCTTTCACTTGATCATTGTCAATCTTACCAATCCCCGGCAACGGCGCCAAAAACTTGATACGTAAAAATTGAGATTTCACGTATAACCGGCAAGTATACCGGGTCGTATCAGGTAGTAAGACTCACTAAGAGTGAGGTCGATCCCACGAGGATTGGTAGATTAAGCAACTTTAGTTAAATGGTAGATTTAGTCAAGCAAACATGATTTTTGATTTCATGAGCATTTTGATTTTTAAACATAATTGCAAGAATTTAAATGGCAAAGAATGTAAAGAACTAGAATAAAGAAATGAAGTGCAAGTAAATGACAGAAACTTAAATTGCAAGAAACTTAAATAACATCAAAGGTAAATGGCAAGAAATTAAAGGGTGCAGAAATTTAAAGAGCATAAAAGTAAATGGCAAGAAGTAGATGAACAGAATGTAAATAACAAGAGTAGTAAATAGACAGAATGTAGAAAGGGATTGGGAATTGGGTAATCAAATAGCTAGAGCAAGAGAAATGAGAGTTAATGATAGAGAGGATCATTAGGGATTAGAGATGTTAGTTTTCATGAATTGATATTAGTCAAATCCTTCTCAATCATGGGTATAGATCCATGGCAAATGGGTGATTGAATCCCAATCTCTTGGTGATTCAATCTCTCTCAACATAGCCAATTGCCACTCTCGTGATCTAATTGTTCATGAGAAGAGATGAAGATCAATTTTAATCCAGCCACACAATTTCCAAAATCTCAACCAAGGAGAGTTACATCTCACATACTAACCAAGGTATGTTGATTGAGGAAATCATGAGAGGATGAACTCTAAACTGAATTATGTGGCTCATTCATCAAATTCACCACATAATTCATATAGATTAACCCCTCTCTCGATGGTGGTTGAATCTTTGAAGAACAAGAGTTCCCTCTTTAGATCAACCACTAAAATTGAGAAAGAGAAGATGGGTTCACCAATTCATTCCAACCAACAGAGCTCCTCCCCCTAATGAAAGGGGTTTAGTGAATCATAGCTCCAATTTCAACAACAATTGCCATCAATCAAAGTTAAACTAAATTGCAAAGAAAGATGAAGAAGAAGAGGTAAATGCTTGAAGATTAAGAAAATGAAGAAGAGAAGTTCCAAGATGAACCAAGAGTAGCTCTCTGGGTCTCCTCTCGGAAGTACCAAAAGAGTTTTCAAATACAAGTGCTAAAAAGTGTAAAAATGACTAAGTGTAAAAAGTAGAGTAAAAATGTAAAAAAAAAATATCCCCTAAAAGTACAAACTCAATCTCTATTTATACTAGTCCTAAAGATCTTCAAGTGGGTTAGCAAGATGGGCTTCCTCTTTGTTGAATTCTTGGCTCAATTGATGAAGTTTCTGGCCTTTGTGAGGAATAGGGGAAGTAGAGCAAGTTGGCACCAATTCTGGCCCATTGAGGGCGTTATTGGCACTAACTCCAGGCCAAATGCACGTTGGCAACGTGCAGGACAATTTCCTGGGCATGAAGTATGAGACTTGGGCGTTGCTAGCCCAAGTTGTTGCCAACAACTTGCTTTTCCTCTTCTTGGCCTTACTTTCATGCTAAATGTAGCCCAGAATTTGAGTGTCAACCTTCAGCTTCAATATGGACTATCATACATCATTGGAAAGCTCTTGATGTCTATTTTCTAATGCCACTGGAATCACCTCAATTGGACTTTCCTAGCTCAAGTTATGGTTCCTCAAAGAAGGTAAGGTCAAGCTGCCAAGTTGTTGCCAAGTTGTTGTGAATAACGCACCCTCAACCCCAAGTTGGCAACGTGCCCGTGCATCACTCTCCTAAGGCAAGGACTTGGGGCTGGCGTTGTTGCAAAACACGCCCCCCTTGTGGCACGTTGGCAACGTGCTCGACCCACACCCCAAGGCCAATCTCTAGCTTTCTTGAATTTCACTTCATGTTCTTGTTTTTAGGGCCTAAAGATGACTCTGGTTTGGCTCCAATCTTGTGCTCCACCATGGACTATTATATATGGTTGGAAAGCTCTGAATGTTAGCTTTCCAACGCAACTGGAAGTACTCAATTTGGATCTCTGTAGCTCAAGATATCTTCCATTGAAGTGGACATGTTCAGGCTGCCTTGTTTTGGTAAGTTGGCGTTGGCAACGCCCATCTAGCGTTGGCAACGTGAGTGGTGCGGCATTTGGGCGTTTGGAACTTGGTTGGCACGGCAGGTGGGCGTTTGGAACTTGGTTGGCATGGCAGGTGGGCGTTTGGAACTTGGTTGGAACCAAGACTTGGTGCCTAGCCAAGTATTCTTGTGTGGCGTTGGCAACGCCATTCTTGAGTTGGCAACGCCAGCTCCTTTTCTTCTAGGGCTCCATTTATTGCTTGGTTGTGTGGCGTTGGCAACGCCCATCTTGAGTTGGCAACGCCAGCTCCTTCTCTTCCAGGGCCAAGCTTGATTGTTTGGCGTTGTTAGCCTGCGTTGTCCTCAAAAACGCCCCTCATCTCTAGGCTGGCAACGTGCTCGAGGCTCCAAATTAGCTCTCTAAGATTGCTTGGGTGGACGTTGGCAACGCCAGCTTCAAGTTGGCAATGCCAACTTTGCTTCCTCCAGGGCCAAGTTCCTTGCTTGTGTCTTGTGTGTGGCGTTGGCAACGTGGTTTTCAAGTTGGCAACGCCAACTTTGCTCCTTGGTTGCCTCCAGGGCCAAGCTTGCTTGCTTGTGGCTTGTGTGTGGCGTTGGCAACTTGGTTCTAGAGTTGGCAACGCCAACCTTGCTTCCAGGGCCAAGTTCCTTGCTTGAGTGGGCGTTGGCAACTTGGTTCTAGAGTTGGCAACGCCAACCTTGCTTCCAGGGCCAAGTTTGCCTTGTGTTGTGGTGTTGGCAACGCCAATCCCAAGTTGGCAACGCCAACTTCTTGCCTTAGCTTGCATCCTTCTTGCTTCCATGCTTCCTTGTTTCATCACCTATCATCAACAAAGGAAATAGCTTCAAAGTCTTACCAATTCATGCAATAAATTTCATGAGATTCATTCATACTCATTCATGTATGTATTCCTTAAATCATTTGCATGAATTTGGCTAGAATCAACATGTTCCTTAGTATTCTCATGCATGAATACAAACTCATAAAAGGACTTGTTTATTTAGAGAAAATGAGTGAAAACAAGCTAAAATCAACTAAACTAACTAGCTAATATATCAAATATGCAATTGCATCAGTGGTGTCTGTGAATTCTGCGATGAAGTCGGCCAAGTATTGTGATTTGATGGCTGTCCATGCTTCGTATTGGAGGTCAAACTCGGACAACTTGATTGCACACTGTAGGATTCTTCCTGCTAGATCTGTTTTCTGCAATATCCCTTTTATGGGCTGGTTGGTCCGAACTTTAAAGGTGTGCGCTTGGAAGTATGGGCGAAGTCGTCGAGATGCGAGTATCAGAGGGTAGGCAAACTTCTCTATCCTCTGGTAGTTCTGCTCTGACCCCTGTAGTGCTTTACTAATGAAGTAGATGGGTTGTTGTCCCCCTTTATCTTCTCTAATTAGTGCTGAGGCTATTGCCCGACTTCCTACTGCGAGGTACAGTATGAGTGGTTCTCCCTCTCGTGGTCGAGATAGGATGGCGGGCTGTCCCAAGAATTCTTTAAAGTCTCGGAAGGCTTGTTCACATTCTGTTGTCCACTCGAAGTTCTTTCCCTTCCTTAAGGTAGCGTAGAAGGGGAGGGATCTTATTGCTGACCCTGCTAGGAATATGGACAAGGCCGCCAATCTTCCATTGAGTTGTTGTACCTCTTTGACACAGGTTGGGCTTTTCATGTTGAGTATGGCCTGGCATTTATCTGGATTTGCCTTGATTCCTCTTTGTGTGAGCATAAAGCCCAAAAATTTACCTACTTCCACTGCAAAGGTGCATTTAGCCGGGTTGAGTTGCATGTCGTGCTTCCATATGGTGTCGAACACTTGAACCAAGTCGGTTAGTAATGTTTCTTCACTTTGTGTCTTTATCAACATGTCATGCACATAGACCTCCATGATTTTTTCGATGTGGTCTGAGAAGACTTTATTCATTAGCCTTTGATAAGTGGCTCCTGCGTTCTTAAGGCCGAAAGGCATTACGATGTAGCAATAATTTGCTTTTGGTGTGAGAAACGAGGTTTTTTCTTGATCCGGTGGATACATCGGAATCTGGTTGTAGCCTGAGTATGCGTCCATGAACGAGAGATACTTATATCCTGATGAGGCATCTACTAGAGCATCGATGCTTGGGAGTGGATAAGGGTCTTTTGGGCAGGCTTTGTTGAGGTCGGTGTAGTTAGTGCACATTCGCCACTTCCTATTTGACTTTTTCACCAAGACGACATTTGCTAGCCATAGTGGGTATTTAACTTCTCTTATGAACCGTGCCTCTAGTAGCGCTTGTACTTGTTCTTCCACAGCCTGGGATCGCTCTGGTCCGAGTTTTCTTCATCTTTGTTGTATCGGCCGGGATCCCGGGTAGACTACCAACTTGTGGCTCATTAGTTTGGGATCTATGCCTGGCATGTCGGTAGCTTTCCATGCGAAGAGATCAACATTATCTCGTAGGAACCATATTAGTGATTCCTTTGCGTCTCCTTTCAGGATCGTGCCAATATTAGTTGTTTTATCTGAGGTATCTCCGATCTAGACTCTTTCTATTTCTCCTTCAGGTCGTGGGCGGAGTTCTTCTCATCTCTGATCTCCGACGAGTTCGATTGTGTGGAACTCTCCTCCTTCGCCTCGGAGGTTTAGACTTTCGTTATAACAGCGATGCGCCATCTTTTGATCTGCTTTTATTGTAGCTATCCTTTCTGTAGTTGGGAATTTCATACAGAGCTTTCCAGCAATATATAATAGTCCATACTTTATTCGGGAATTGACGACGTAAACTGGCGCTCAACGCCAGTTCCATGTTGCTGTCTGGAGTCAAACGCTAGAAACACGTCACGACCCGGAGTTGAACGCCCAAACCACGTTACAACTTGGCGTTCAACTCCAAAAGAAGCCTCAGCTCGTGGATAGATCAAGCTCAGCCCAAACATACACCAAGTGGGCCCCGGAAGTGGATTTATGCATCAATTACTTACTCCTATAAACCCTAGTGGCTAGTTTATTATAAATAGGATAATTTACTATTGTATTAGACATCTTTGGACGATTAGTTCTCAGATCATGGGGGCTGGCTACTCGGCCATGCCTGAACCTTTCACTTATGTATTTTCAACGGTGGAGTTTCTACACATCATAGATTAAGGGTGTGGAGCTCTGTTATACCTCAAGTTTTAATGCAATTACTACTATTTTCTATTCAATTCTCTTTATTCCTATTCTAAGATATTCGTTGCACTTCAACTTGATGAATGTGATGATCCGTGACACTCATCATCATTCTCATCTATGAACGCGCGTGATTGATAACCACTTCCGTTCTACCTTAGGCCGGGCGCATATCTCTTGGATTCCTTAATCAGAATCTTCGTGGTATAAGCTAGAATTGATGGCGGCATTCATGAGAATCCGGAAAGTCTAAACCTTGTCTATGGTATTCCGAGTAGGATTCTGGGATTGAATGACTGTGACAAGCTTCAAACTCCTGAAGGCTGGGCGTTAGTGACAGACGCAAAAGAATCAAGGGATTCTATTCCAACCTGATTGAGAACCGACAGATGATTACCATGCTGTGACAGAGTATTTGGACCATTTTCACTGAGAGGATGGGATGTAGCCATTGACAACAGTGATGCCCTACATACAGCTTGCCATAGAAAGGAGTAAGAAGGATTGAAGGAAGAAGTAGGAAAGTAGAAAAAGAAAGGGCACAGTATCTCCATACACTTGTCTGAAATTCCCACAATTAATTTACATAAGTATTTCTATCCCTTTTTTATTTATCTTTTAAATATCTAATCCAATTACATTTGAATCTGCCTGACTGAGATGTACAAGATGACCATAGCTTGCTTCATACCAAAAATCTCTATGGAATCGACCCTTACTCACGTAAGGTATTACTTGGACGACCAGTGCACTTGCTGGTTAGCTGTGCGAAGTTGTGAACCATGGTATTGGCACCAGGTTTTTGGCGCCATTGCCAGGGAAAGAAAGAGCAATGAATTTTACAAAATACATAAACATATGAATCACAATTTCGTCCACCATGCGCTGAGTTGATTTAACGTTGTCCGACCTATTAAGGCATTGTAGGCTTGAGCTTACGTCGACCACGATATAGTCTATCTTGAGTGTTCTGGATTGGTTCCCCTTTCCGAAGGTTGTATGTAACGATATGTATCCCAGCGGTTGTACTGGGGTATCCTCAAGTCCGAACAGGCTGTTTGGGTATGCTCTTAGCTCTTTTTCCTCTAAGCCGAGCTTGTCGAAGGCCGTTTTGAATAAGATATCGGTGGAGCTTCCTTGGTCAATTAATGTACGGTGGAGGTTGCCATTTTCAAATATGATTGTGATGACCATGGGGTCGTCGTGTCCTGAGATGATTCCGGATGCATCTTCTTTGGTAAACGTGATTGCCGGGATGTCTGGTGCCTCTTTCCTTCCTTCGACATGGTATACTTCTTTGAAGTGTCGCTTGCGGGATGATTTGGAGATTCCTCCTCCAGCAAATCCGCCGTGTATCACGTGGACATGTCTTTCCGATGTGCGGGGTGATCGTTCAGATCGTCCGACATCTTCATCCCTTCTTCTTTTTCTTGGTTCTTCGTCCCGATTGGCCAGGAACCGATCTAGTTTTCCTTCCCTTACTAATTTCTCTATGACGTTTTTCAAGTCAAAGCATTCGTTGGTGAAATGTCCTCAGATTCGGTGATACTCACAGTATTCGTTCCGATTTCCTCCTCCCCTTTTGCCTTTGAGTGGCCGAGCTGGGGGTATTTTTTTCGTATGGCAGACCTCTTTGTAAACATCTACCAAGGATACCCTAAGAGGGGTGTAGTTATGATATTTTTTTATTTTCTCCCCGGAGCGATCTTCCTTCTTCTTGGATTCTTTATCTTTATCTCGGTAGGCAGAACCAAACCTCGAGGCTTCCCCAAGTCGAGAATTCTCCTCCATGTTGATGTACTTCTGCGCCCGTTCTTGTACTTCGTCTAGGGATGCCGGGTACTTCTTTGATATAGATTGGTTAAATGGTCTTTCTCGTAGGCCATTTATGAGGCCCATGGTGGCAGCTTCTATTGGTAGACTTTGTATGTCCATGCATGTTTTGTTGAATCTTTCCATGTAGTTACGAAGACTCTCCCGATTTCCTTGCTTGATCCCTAGTAGGCTGGGTGCGTGTTTGGCTTTGTCCTTTTGTATGGAAAATCGGGCCAAGAACTTTTTGGCCAGGTCGTCGAAACTCGAGATGGATTTTGGAGGTAGGTTGTCGAACCATCTAATAGCTATCTTGGTAAGAATTATTGGGAAGGCCTTGCAGCGAACTGCATCTGAGGCATCAGTGAGGTACATTCTACTTCTGAAGTTGCTGAGGTGGTAGTTGGGGTCCGAGGTGCTGTCATACAGGGTCATATCCAGAAGTTTGAAATCTTTTGGGATTTTGGTCTTCATAATTTCTCTAGTAGCTTTAGTTTTGAGATCAGCTTCGAGTTTCATAAGCTTATCTTCTAATTCTCGGCGCCGCCTTATCTCTCAACGTAGATCCTCTTCTTTTTCGCATTGGTGTTGGGCTTCTTTCTCAAGTTGCTTTAATCGATTTTGAAGTGCTTCTATCACCCTTGGATTTGATGAATTTTTGTCTCCATTGGGTTCCGGAGTATCTTTAAGTATAGCATCCGTGTTCTTGTGTGGCGTTCTATCTTCTAGACCTGAGTCGTGGTCGTTATCATGGTTGTCCGCCATTGTGTTGGGATGACTTCCAGGTCCCCGGCAACGGCGCCAATGTTCCGAGGGTTACCTGAAACTGTAGGTCGATCTCGGTCGAGATCTTCTGTGTTGGCCGGAGCCGACGTGTCTGGCAGGTGTATAGCGGTCGGAGCTGGTGTGTCCAAATTGCGGTACCAAAAGTGCTGCTGATCCTTCGTCCCCGGAGGGTGGGAGGTACCTGCAAGGGACTCCGATGCTTAAGTTAGCAAGGGTATTAAGCAGGTATTGAGTAGAATCAGAGTATGAGTTATACCTGGGTGCTCCAGCGTATTTATAATGGTGAGATGTGGCCTTCTGTGGATAAGATAAGTTGGTTATCTTATCTTATCTTTATCTTATCTTTAAGTTAGGTCATCTTATCTTTAAGGGAACCACCCTTCTCTCTGTAGGCTTGGGCTGCCTTAGGATTTGGGGCGTGTTCCTCTTATTCGGGCCCTTCTTTGGGCTTTCCTGGGGACTTGACCGAGCTCTTTGGAAAGAGGTCGTGTTGTCCTGACCTGAACAGGTCGGTCGCTTTGTCTATCAAACATCCCGGGTCGGACATCTCGACCCAGGGTATGAACAGGTGTCTCAACACCTAGTACCTTGAACCAACTGGTTCAGGAGTGTTGGTTGAAAGCTTATCTTAAAGAGTCGCCCTCTCACAGAGCATTTAGCCTAAGATGCAATAAACCCTGAAAAAGAAGGGATGATCAATAAATAAGAAGTCTCATAGGATGCAATCAAGCAAGTATTCAAGAGCATAATAAGGACATGAAAACCAGTAAAGGAATGAACCTAAGTTGCTATGCATGAAACTCCATAGACCAAGGACTTGACTTCTATAATAATGATTTGTTTATCTTGTTCTTTCATTCATCTTTCCTATGTTTCAGTACTTGCTTAGGGACAAGCAAGCTTTAAGTTTGGTGTTGTTATGCCAGGACATCTTGGCCAGTTTCACTTACCTTTTCTTTACTGTTTTAGGGTAGTTTCATGCAATTTATTAGTAAATAAGCAAGTTTTGGGTAGATATACACTTACATCTTGATTCAAGCAAATATTGTGAACTTTGCATGATTTCATGAGAATTATGCAGGAATTGGATGATAAAATGGATAATGCATGATCTCATGACTTGGAATAGAGCTTTGATGCACTTTATTTGCTTGATTTCAGGACAAAGGAAGCAAGGAAGAGCCACGTTAGCAGCCATGTTAATCTAATTAACGTGACCACTAACGTGGAATGGGAATAAGCTTACAGCGTTAATGAAAAAATGATCGCCAATAACGCCTTCGCAGCCATCATAGCCCACGTCAGTTGCCACGTTAATAATATTAACGTGGTAGCTAAGGTGGAGGAAAAGGAGAGCTCCAATGTTAGTGGTAAAAGTGAATACCACTAACGTTCTAAAAGGGCACATTTAGCCACGTTAAGAGTCACGTTAATGCAATTAACGTGAACTCTAACGTGGGAGGAGAAAGCAATCGCCAACGTTAGTGACACTCACCTTTGTCACTAATGTTGGACTAAGCCAATATTGCCTACGTTAGTGGTCACGTTAAGACCACTAACATGAAGGGTAACATGGAGCAAGGAATGATAGGCCAACGTTAGTGACACTCACCTTTGTCACTAACGTTGAAGATGGCAATCACCACCACGTTAGTGGTCATGTTAATGCAATTAACATGAGGCACTAACGTGGGAAGAAGGGGTTTGAAGCGTTAGTGACAAAGGTAAGTGTCACTAACGTTCTCGAAGCTTGGGCATGCCCACATTAAGGGCCACGTTAGTTACACTAACGTGGATCACTAACGTGGGGAAAAGAAGCAAAGAACAATGTTATTTGTAAAGGTGAATGCCAATAACGTTTGTGAAAGATTGAGAAGCAACGTTATTGGTAAAGGTGAATGCCAATAACGTCTACGAATGACTAAGGGGCAACGTTAGTGGTCACGTTAGTGCCACTAATGTTGAAGTTAACATGGATCAATATAGTTTGGAGCGTTAGTGAAAAAGGTGATCGTCACTAACGTTCTCAAACCCACATTTTCACTTAACGTTAACACCACTAACATCCTAACTAACGTCCACCCATGCCTGACTCACACTTTTTCTACAAGCAAAGCTGAGCCTACTGAAGATTGTAACTGCTTAAACTCAGGATCAAAGGCCCATATCCAAGACTTGAAGAGCTTACTAGAAGATCAAGAAGAGTAATATATATAGGAGTAGTTTTGAACTAGAAAGAAGCTTGGCATTTTGGAGAACTACACTCTGTATATTTACTTTTCCTGCAATTTCTAGTTTATTTGAGAATGTACTCTTCTCTATCATCTTCCATTTCCAGAGCTATGAACAACTAAACCCCTTATCATTGGTTTAGGGAGCTCTGTTGTAATTTGATGGATCAATTATAGTTTTCATTCTTCTTCTTTCTTTTCTCTTGATTTACTAGAAAGCTTTCGATCTTAATTCAATTGGTTTGTTGTCTTGGAAAAGAAACTCTCCATAATTGGATCTCTTCTGAGCCTTGGAAAAGGGATGAGGAGATCATGTTAGAAATGCTTTCTCATGTTGGACCAAATCAGGGTTTGGACGGATATAGTGACATATAATCCTCCCAACACTTTGATTTGGAAATACATGTGGTATAATCAGTGACCATACTTCATCTCTTTCCGTGAGAAATTAAATCAAGGAATTGGGCAATTGTTCAAGGTTAGATAGATTGGGTTGCCAAGGAATTGGGATCCAATCACCTAAGATTGCCAAGGAGATCAATGAATGCATTGATTGAGGAAGAGATGAGAATGAACTTGATCCGGAGAATGCAACATCTCCTAAGCCCAATGAATCCCCCATTTCTGATCTTACCCATTCTCTTTACTCTCTGCCATTTATTTTCATGTTCATTTCCCCAGATCCCCATTTAAGATTCTGCAATTTACTTTCTGTATTTAACTTTCCCGCCATTTAATTTTCTGCAATTCTCAACTCAATTTTTGCTTAGCTCAACTAGAACATTCCTCCAATTAAAGTTGCTCGACCAATCAATCCCTGTGGGATTCGACCTCACTCTATTGTGAGTTTTTACTTGACGACAATTCGGTATACTTGCAGAAGGGAGATTTGTTGAGAGACAAGTTTCTGTGCATCACATGTGAATTTGTTGAATTATTTTAATATTTAGGTGTTTTAAGCCACCATGAATGCTACTTTGAGTTATGTTGCAACTTGATTTATTATAGGTAGCATTCGGGCGAGTTTAGCAGAGTTCAAAGAGAAGAAAAGCTTCAAATTCAAGGTTGCTAGGATGGCGCCAAGCGCCATCTCACCGGCATTTGACGCCAGAACACAGAAAGCTCACTTTTGTCTCTACCATGGTGGTGCCAAATGCCACGACCCAGCATTTGGCACCAGGGACCTTGTAACACACTAATATAAAGATCCTTATGCTCGAGTCACAAGTCAATGATATTAAGGTGGTACGACTCTCAAGGTGGATTATAATACATAATTATATATATGTTGAAAGGAAATATTAAATGAGAAGTTTGAAAAGGAGTAAAATAAAATTGCGAAGTCATAACACTCACGTATCGAAGCATAAGAAAATTCAACGTGTTCAGCTAATGCATGAAATAACTAAAGCATATAAGGAAGAAATAGAATAAAACAAAATAGACATAAATATAAGTATACTCGCCACTAGTCGCGACCCACGAAGTTTAGGTCAATTAGAGTTACAGAGTTAAAACAGTTGACAATAGAATTTCCTATCTTTCCCAAAATACATCACGGCCTTTATAGGTAAGTTTCAAAATAATATATATATATATATATATATATATATATATATATCAATAAAAATTTTTCCAAAATAAAAGGAGAGATCCTAAAACAAAAGTAAATCAGGAATCCAGTAAACTTTGCTGCTTCGCAGATGAACCACTATTCACTACTGACCACTAAGACCTGCATGTGAAAAACAGAATATATGCACGGAATGAGAACCCTCGACCCATGTGTTCCCAGTACAGTAAAAGTGCAAATAAATACAGTGCACTATAATATAAATTCACTAAGTATCTTAAACTTCATATCTCATCATATCTAACCTAAATTCTCACTAATCCATAACTTGGCAACTATCATAGGGGATTCTATTTTAAATTCAACACCCTTCATACTTCACCACCTCCCAATCGACTAACCCATGAACCGAATCAAACACACCCAATGCAGACAAGTAATATACAAGTAAGGCAAGTAAGTCAATTAGCAAATAATCATGAAACATATACAATTAGGCAAATTAAAGTAATTAAGCAAACCCAAACAATTCAAACAAATGCATATGATGTATGTCTATCCTATTGGTCATGAGCTCACGTGTCAGTTAACTACCAGAACCCGACACACCGGTAACTAACCTGGATATCGTCTCTCTATTGCACATTAATATCATTAGAGGGAATACGTGCCTTGTCACCATTAGAGGGTATCTGTGCCCTATCACCATTAGAGGATATCTATGTCCTGTCTCCATTAGAGGGTATATGTGTCCTATCACCATTAGAGGGTATATGTGCCTTGTCACCATTAGAGGGTATCGGTGCCCTGTCACCCTTCCAACCAAAGAGAAAATACAAGCATACTCACATTCAACATTTTCCATTCACGATTCATTTACTACATTTATTCATTACTCAAATATGCATCTCCGGCATACTCGCCACATTTTCACACCTCCTTAATTAATCATTAATCTTATACATATACATGCTCAGCTATAATTCAATGTTTATCACATCCATCCAGTTCATAACACACACAACATTTCCACCATCATACTCAACAACTCATACAATCATTATTACTCATCATTCATCATTAATTATCTCCTTACCTCATCCAGAAGTTACCACTTTTCCTAACTTCTCCTCATTACTAGGCATACTAATAGAGATTAGGGCTAAAAGAATGAAAAACAAAAGCTTAGAAAGTTGGAATTTGGTATTAAAACACAAAACTCATATTTGCTAAAAACAGAGTCACACATACGCGTGGGGCACGCATACGCATTACCCTTCCTGCGTACGTATGCGCACTGACGTTAGGATTTTTGCTAGTAAAGAATTCTATAAAAATATAGTCACGTTGTGAGTGTAGATTCTAAACCAACAGAAAATTCCTTCGTTCAAATGTTTTGGTTGTCACAAGTAACAAACCCCTAAATAAATTGATAACCGAAGTATTTAAACCTCGGGTCGTCTTCTCAAGGAATTGCAGGGAGGTGTGTTCTTATTATTGGTTATGAAGATTGTAAATCGGGGTTTTAAAAATGAGGAACAAGTAATTTAAATGGCAGGTAAAATAAATAAATAACTGTAAAATAAACTTTTGGCAAGGTATGAGAAATTGGAAGTCCTATCCTAGTTATCCTTATCAATGATGATGAAAATTGAATCTTAATTCCACTTAGTTAACCTTTGCTAGTGCAAGGGAAGGTCAAGTGACTAATTAGTTTGATATTCAAATCCTAGTTAATTCCTAGAAAAAGATTGGGATTTTAGAAATTCAAGCTAATTAGCAAAGATAGTGATTATCGATCATGTTGAGTCTAATAACTCCTGAGTTACTGATTTCTTAATCAATACCAAAGGGGGAAAAGTAAATCTACTTGAATCAAAATGTCTTCGGATTTGGAGCAACAGTAACATAAATAAAAAAGAGTAATAATAAACTGAAATACCTCAAAATCATGAATTGATAAAGATATCAAATGTAACATGGGCAGTTATAGCCAAATAAAGAAATTGAGTTGAACATAGAAATCCATAAACTAAATTGAGAAAACAAATAAAAGGAACATTGAACCTGTAATTGAAAAAGATGAAAATATTCCTAACTTCTAAAAATCCTAATCCTAATACCTAAGAGAGGGGAGAGAACCTCCCTTACTAAAAACTACATCTAAACTATGAAAAGTGCTCTTTGAAATTCGCTCCCTGATTGTTCACTTTATTCCTCCACTTTACAGCCCTTGGTCTGTGTTCTCTGGGCTTAGATCTGGGCCAAAAAAAGCCCATAAACTGCTGAGAACGAGATCTGTAATATCTGGTGCGTGGCCTCTGTCACGCATCTGCGTGGGTCACACGGTCGCGTCTTTTGGAGTTTTTCTTGTCACGTGGTCGCTTTAGTCATGCATCTGCATCATATGCGTTTTGCTTATGGCGCGCGATCGCGTCAATCATGGGGTCGCGTCACACTCATTTCGCGCTGGCATGCGGCCGCGTCGTTCATGCATTCGCGTCGCTGCCAGTTTCTTCAAAAACTCCATTTTGCACTTTCCTTCCATTTTTGTGTGTCTCCTTTCCATCCTTTAAATCATTCCTGCCTTAGAAGATCTGAAAATACTTAACACACAAGTCACGGCATCGAATGGCAATAAAAGGTAATTAAAATTAATATTTTTAAAGCCTAGGAAACATGTTTTTCGCATACATCACATAATAAGGAAGGAAAAGTAAAACCATGCAATTTCACATGAATAAGTGGGTGAAGGATTGAATAATTCACTTTAATTCAGCACAAAATATATCATAAAATATGGGTTTTTCAACCTCCCCACACATAAACAATAGCATGTACTCATGCTAAGCTCAAGAGAAGCTATAAAGGAGTGAAGAGGAATGATAGAGAGTATGCAATGCAACCTATCTATGCGGATGCAACTACATGCAAAATGTTTCTACTTGGTTAAAAGTAAACAAGTTTTTCAAGACAAATATGAATCAAATTCTACTAATTCAAATTACACAATAAAAGACAAGTAAACTTGTAAGAAGATAGCTCATGAAAGCAGGGAACATAGAATCAAGCACTGAACCCTCACTAGTAGTGTATATCACTCTAATCTCTCTAGTGTCTAGGGTCAATCACTCTATTCTTCCCTAATCAGGCTTTCTAAACTTTGTCCTTTATCTAACCAATCAACAAATATTTAGTATACCCATGCACACATCATGAGGTCTTTTCAAGGTTGTAATGGGGTCAAGGCAAGGGTGAGGATATATGTATGGCTAAGTGAGCTATAAATTGAATTTTTGAGTAGCCTGAGCTATCACCTAACATACATACATTCTATATAATTTCTAAAATCACCCATAATTTCCACTTTTATATCACATACTCATGTGTCAACTTTTCTTTTGATTTGTGTCACATACGCATTGATCTTTTATTAACTTAACATTGGGGTAACTTTGTCCCCTTATTTATTTATTTATATTTTTTTCTTTTCTTTTTTTTATAGAGACATAAAAACTAACATAACATATCAATGCATATGGAAAATTTTAATTTTCTATTTTACATGAGTAGATACCCAAATTTCCCAATATTCAGAACTAGAAACATGATACATTCCCTTATTAACCCATGTTTCCACAGTTTCCCCACACTTAGTTGATGCACAACATCTATCTTAAGCTAACCGAAGATTCAATTGGGATATTTAATTTGTTTTCTGCTTAAGGCTAGTGATGTGGTTATAGAACAGAAGGGGATTAAAAAGCTCAAAGTGGCTAACAAGGGTGACATAAAAGGTAGGCTTATTTGGGATAAGTGAGCAAAAATAAGTAATGGCCTCAATCATATGCAAGCATGTAAATTCACTAAATATTGGACATATAGATTGGAACAAAATAAATATTACAATTATAGAGAAAAAAACACACAAGAATAAAAATTTATGGTTAAATAATGTAACCATATAAATAAGCTCAAACCTCACAGGTTGTGTGTTCTTTGGCTCAAAAACCATGTTCCAAATACAACTTCAAACAAATTTAACACATAGAAAATTTTAATTTTTTTTAATTTAAATTAGTGAAATTTTTCAAAAATAGGGTCTTTAAAAGAAACTTATTATTTTTCAACCAAGTAGTACTTAAATGCAAACAATCAACTACACATGCAATCTATTACGCAATGCAACAATGAACAAACAAAGAAAATAGAATATTAGTGTTGAGAAGAGAATAACTAACCCATGGAGATCGGTATCGACCTCCCCACACTTAAAGATTGCACCATCCTCAGTGCATGCTAAGAGGTGCAATTGTATGGGTCGCTTCAACTGATGCTTTTTTTTAAGATTGTGCAAACGGACGTGTTTTGTCTCCCCAGTTAGAAGCTTTCCCCTTCCCTTCCTCGGTGGCAATCCTGAAAGAAGAGAAAAAGGAAGGAAGGTAACCCAAAAATAAAGAGAAAATAAATAAAATATGGGTGTGAATGCCAGATAAAAACAGTCTCAATTACATGGTAGCTACAACATGCAAGCGAGAAAACAGTAGAAGCACATGACAAATCAAGAGTGCAGAAAATTGCAACAATAGGGAAGAGAGTATGGGTAAGGAGAGATAATATAAATTCATGTCAATGCAAAAGTAATATAGGTATAAAAGATTGGCATTGATTTAAATAATATTACCCAACCAGAACAAGTCACTAAGCACCCAAAATAATTCAAAAGAAGATGCAACAATTAAATAAAAAAATCAACACCAAAGGAAGAATAATAAATTTAGAAAAGAAAAGAAAAATATGCACTAAATTAAAATGCAATGAATGAAATATGCAAATAAATTAAGTAAAATAAAATGAAAGATAAGAAGAATGAGAAGGAAAAAAAGGGAAGAGAGAAGTAAGGAAGAAAGGAGGGAGGAAAAATTAGGATTGGGAAAGAAAAGATAGGATATTTTGGCAATTTAGGGTCAGCTGTGCGGTGCAAGCGACGCGGTCGCGTGACTTGTGCTGAAATTAATCAACGTGGTCGCGTCGGTCACGTGGATGCGTGACGCATTTTGTGCTACTAGCGCGAGGGCAGCCTCGCATTCGCACAACTCTCTGTTCAAAATTCATTATTGCCAAATTCCAGCGTGACGCGGTCGCGTGGACGACGCGATCGCGTGAGTGGCCATTATAGGGATATGACGCGGACGCGTCAACCATGCATCCGCGTGGTAAGGCTTGCCCGTTCAGCACCAATCCAGCACCACTCCAGCACAATTTTCGGTCGTGCACCCTTTCTTACGTCGAATTTCAGGTCACGCGTTTGCATGGGTGACGCCAACGCGTGGGAGGCGTTTTTTCCACATGACGCGGACGCGTCAGCGATGCGGTCACGTGGATCAATTTGTGCCAAAGGCACGCCTCCAGCTACGCTCTCGCGTGACTCTCTGTTCACTTTTCTTTTCTCCCCAATGTACCTGCGACGCGGACATGTCAGCGACGCTGTCGCATCGCGTGCGAATTTTTTTTATAATGCAGTATGCAGAATGCAATGCTTAATATGAATGCTATGCAAGTATGCATGATTCCATGTTCAATCAAAACTCAAAAACAAACAAAACTGACTAGAATTAAAATTGAAAGAGGAACGATAATACCATGGTGGGTTGTCTCCCACCTAGCACTTTTAGTTAAAGTCCTTAAGTTGGACATTCTGGTGAGCTCCTTGTTATGGTGGCTTGTGCTTGTACTGATCCAGGAATCTCCACCAGTGTTTGGAATGCCAGCATCCTCCGAAGTCCCAAACAAGGTACGTAAAGCCCTTAGGTGAGTTCAAACAGGCTTGTAGGCTCCCAAAGTGTTGAATGTTAGAACAGACTCCAGGATCCCAAACTTTTCTTCTACACCTGTCTTTGTCTTGATCTACATCTTTCCAGCCGGGTGGTGAGTAGTCTGAATTCTCACTGCAATGACCAAACAGCTTTCGAGATCCTTTCAATTGAGCTTGACACCAATCCTTGCACCTTAAATTGAAGTGCGAAGCCTCATTGAATCTTGCATACCAGTTCTGAGTGCGAGTCATTTCCCTTTTGCTCTTAAAGCCGTAAAGAGCTCTAAGCTAGCCATCTGTTTCAAGTAAACCATATTCAAGTGGAAAAGTAAAGATGAAAGTCAAGGATTTACCTACTTGAAGTTGGAGTTGGGTGGCGGTGGCCTTGGGATAAGTGTTTCCAGTGGTTCTGCAAGCTCTACTCCCTTGTGGTCTTCAGTGAATTCCTCCACTTCCTTGCAAATTTCTTCCATTCCAACCATGTCTTGGTCAACGTCTTTCATATCTTCCTCATCACTTGAGTCATAATTAGGAGGTTGAGAAAAGTCGACCTCTGCATCATCTTCATATTCACTTGGGAAAGATTCTTCTGTCTCAAAAAATTCACTTGCGGATGCAAGTTCATTACTAGGAGAACTTGACTGGTGACTATCATCATCAAGAAAACATGCGTCTTGGGTTATTCCGTCTAGTTCTTCATAAGATATCTGTATTAGGGGTTGTGCACTATCCTCCTTAGCATCAATTGTAACGTCGTCGACGGAATTCTCCACAACTCTGGATTCCTGCGGAGGTTCAGCATCTCCTAAATCTTCAACCAATTCTTCTTCTTCTACAATGACAGCGTCCTCTACTTGTTCCAGTATGAAGTTATGCTCTATGCTGTCCACTGGGGCTTCTTGTGTCTTCTTTACAATATATTCTTCATTAGATTCTCCACATGAAGCCATGGGAGTCTGTTGAGTGTCCGAACATTTGGAAGATAATTGATTTATTGCTTGCTCCAGTTTATGAAGGGTTGCATTGAATTGGTTTACTGATTCTTTGAAGTAAACCTGTGATTCTTGGTTTGATGGATATGGACATGATGCATAGGGGAGTGGTGGTTCTTGGGAGTAATTGGATTGGTGTTGGGGCGGATAAGGATCATATGGTGGCGGATGGTGAGAAGAAGCTTGTGAGCATGGTGGGTTGAGGTTGTGTTGAAAGGATGGTCTCTGAGCATAGGGTGTGGCTTGTTGGTAGCTACAAGGCGGTCTACCAAATCTATCAGTTGGGTATGCATTGTAAAATGGTCTCTGTCCATGATATCTAGGAGGCTGTTGTTGCCTAAAGAGGTGATCATATCCTCTTGGCTCCATCCATCTTTGATTGCTTAGACCTTGATGCATAGTCCTGTTATAGCTTCCATTCCTTCCAACAAAATTAGAACCAAACTCAAAGCGAGGGGTGAGAATTCATAGTAGTTATCAGAAATAAGAAGGGAAAACAAGAACAAATAAACAAGTAAAAGAAAAATATTTACAATAACCAATAATAAGGCACACGTTCGCAATTCCCCGGCAACGGCGCCATTTTGACGTTAGGATTTTGCTAGTAAAGAATTTTATAAAAATATAGTCGCGTTGTGAGTATAGATTCTAAACCAACAGAAAATCCCTTCGTACAAACGTTTTGGTTGTCACAAGTAACAAACCCCTAAATAAATTGATAACCGAAGTATTTAAACCTCGGGTCGTCTTCTCAAGGAATTGTAGGGAGGTGTGTTCTTATTATTGGTTATGAAGATTGTAAATCGGGGTTTTAAAAATGAGGAACAAGTAATTTAAATGGCAGGTAAAATAAATAAATAACTGTAAAATAAACTTTTGGCAAGGTATGAGAAATTGGAAGTCCTATCCTAGTTATCCTTATCAATGATGATGAAAATTGAATCTTAATTCCACTTAGTTAACCTTTGCTAGTGCAAGGGAAGGTCAAGTGACTAATTAGTTTGATATTCAAATCCTAGTTGATTCCTAGAAAAAGATTGGGATTATAGAAATTCAAGCTAATTAGCAAAGATAGCGATTTTCGATCACGTTGAGTCTAATAACTCCTGAGTTACTGATTTCTTAACCAAAACCAACAGGGGAAAAGTAAATCTACTGGAATAAAAATGTCTTCGGATTGGGAGCAACAGTAACATAAATAAAAGAGAGTAATAATAAACTGAAATGTCTCAAAATCATGAATTGATAAAGATATCAAATGTAACATGGGCAGTTATAGCCAAATAAAGAAATTGAGTTGAACATAGAAATCCATAAACTAAATTGAGAAAACAAATAAAAGGAACATTGAACCTGTAATTGAAAAAGATGAAAATATTCCTAATTTCTAAAAATCCCAATCCTAATACCTAAGAGAGAGGAGAGAACCTCCCTCACTAAAAACTACATCTAAACTATGAAAAGTGCTCTTTGAAATTCGCTCCCCGATTGTTCACTTTATTCCTCCACTTTACAGCCCTTGGTCTGTGTTCTCTGGGCTTGGATCTAGGCCAAAAAGAGCCCATAAACTGCTGGGAACGAGATCTGTAATTTCTGGTGCATGGCCTCTGTCACGCATCCGTGTGGGTCACGCGGTCGCCTCTTTTGGAGTTTTTCTTGTCACGCGGTCGCTTCAGTCATGCGTCCGCATCATATGCGTTTCGCTTATGGCGCGCGATCGCGTTAATCACGGGGTCGCGTCACTGCCATTTCGCGCTGGCATGCGGCCGCGTCGTCCATGCGTTCGCGTCGCTGCCAGTTTCTTCAAAAACTCCATTTTGCGCTTTCCTTCCATTTTTGTATGTCTCCTTTCCATCCTTTAAATCATTCCTGCATTAGAAGATCTGAAAATACTTAACACACAAGTCACGGCATCGAATGGCAATAAAAGGTAATTAAAATTAATATTTTTAAAGCCTAGGAAACATGTTTTTCACATAAATCACATAATAAGGAAGGGAAAGTAAAACCATGCAATTTCACAAGAATAAGTGGGTGAAGGATTGAATAATTCACTTAAATTCAGCACAAAATATATCATAAAATATGGGTTTATCATGCACCAAATAGAAACGACAAGCCACATATGAAGGAATTCGCGTACGCAAAAACCCCAGGTCACGCGTACGCGTGAGCGTGCATTTTGGCCATTTCTCATACACAGTCCCTTTTTCGTGGACGCAAAAGCACCAAACAGAAGCACATGTCCACATATGGAATTTATGCGTACGCATACAATGCAGCAGCTCCAAAAAGCTGCTAAGTCCAGAATTTTTCAGCTTGTACACCAAACTTTGATCGAGCATAACTTCCTCATTTTAAAACATTTTTCCTCCGTTCTTCGAACGGCATAAACATCTCAGACCAAATTTTATTTCTAAATAACTTTGACATGAATCGAAGGTCTAGAGATCAAGTTATGCTTCACCAAAGTTGGCCAAAAACACGGTTTTCCTAAAACTTTACAAAACCTCCATTTTCAAAATAAGCCAATTCAAACTTTCTTTAAAATCAACCAAACCTTAACCGTTCAGCATCAAGCCACTCTCAACTCATATGTCAAATTCAACAATATACATTACATATTCATCATCTTACCAATTATCTATTTTCATCAAATTCCAACCCACCAATTTCCCACTTTCATGAATCTCAAATCAATAATTCAATTAAAACAACATCCAATCTTTCAAGTTCAATAATCAACAAATCCTCATGTTCAAATACTTATATATATATATATATATATATATATATATATATATATATATATATATATATATATATATATATATATTACATCATTCATTCAATCACCAACCATATACTTATCGTCCTTACCACTTTTCGGCCTCTGACCCAAATTCACGGCCTTCGGCCCAATATTTCATTAAATCAATATACATAGACTCATCACCATATAATTCAGTATCCACTACCATTTTCAATCAACACAACAACAATGCACAATTATGCAATCCTTATCCAATATCATCCACTACGCATATAATACCAATCAATCACACCATTCAAGCTTAATCCTAGGGGCACCTAACCTAGGAATTCACATTATATCACATGATACTTAAATGAACTTAAAACGTACCTTTAGTGATGGCGGTTGATAACTTGCATCATCTACCCTTCTTTCTTGCATAAAGAAGACCATAAAAGAGCACAAATCTCATTTTATCAGTACAATTCATGCATTATTTGATGAATATTATGGTACACTACTTTGAGATGAGTTGTACTGAATTGCAGGTGAAAAAGGTATCAAAAATGGGAAGAAGACAAACAAGAAGCTAGGCGTGTGAGACTGGCGTGTCACTTGGGGGCAAACGCCACAAAAATGCACTAGCGTGGCATGCCAGGAGCTAAGCGTGGCACACCAGTACTAAATTCCAGATGGGAGATCCAAGCATGCATGTGGGCGTGGCACGCCAGGGACTAGGCGTGGCACGCTAGTACAAAATTTCAGAGAGCAAAATGGAGGAAACAAAAGGGGTGTGGCATGCCAGGTTGGGCATGGCACGCCTGACCCATCAACTACTATGGGCGTGCCACTTGATGTCGAAGGCGTGGCATGCCAACTCACTACCTCAAGAGGAACCTCCACTATGGCGTGCCACTTGGTGTCGAAGGCGTGGCACGCCAGCTCTAAAAAGTCACTTTGGCGTGCCACTTGAAGACCCAGGCGTGGCACGCCAAGCTTGAAGAGTGCACAAATACAAGGGCGTGCCACTTGAGCAGCATGGCGTGGCACGCTGGTACAATGATCCAGAGAAGGGGCTGAAGGCTATTGAAGACTGGGTGTGCCACTTGAAGTCGAAGGCATGGCACGCCAACCTCTCAACCTCACTTGGGCGTGCCACTTGATGTCGAAGGCGTGGCACGCTAGTTCCAAAAAAGTCACTTTGGCGTGCCACTTGAAGGCCAAGGCGTGGCACGCCACTTACTGTAGCGAGACAAGATCATGGGCATGGCACGCCAACCTTTAGGCGTGGCACGCTGGTATAAGTTTCCAGAGAGGGTGGAAGAGGCCAATTACATGGGGCGTGCCACATGGTATTGAAGGCGTGGCACGCCAATCAGTATTCTTCACTTAGGCATGCCACTTGTGCAACCAGGCATGGCACACCAATGTCACTCAGAGGTCAAAGCATCATTGGGGCGTGCCACTTGAGTTCGTGGCGTGGCATGCCAAACAGAGGAACCACTCACTCACAAAGGGGCGTGGCACGCCAGACCCTGGGCGTACGCTAGTGTAACTTTCCAGAGAAGCTTAGCCAAGCACTAACAATGGCGTGCCACGCTAGTTCAAGTTTTCAGAGGCAAACGAAGTGGAAAAATCAAAGGGTGTGCCACTTGAGCTCGAAGGCGTGGCACGCCAACACAAGAATGCCACTATGGCATGCCACTTGAGTTTGAAGGCGTGGCACGCCAAGGTTGACAAGGGACGAGCGTGCCACTTGAAGGATTGAGCGTGGCACACCAAGCCATTTTGAAGGGCACGTGACACGGATGAAGCGCCAACCACACGCCAGCTAAGGAGTCACGTTTATTGAGTGTTTTCTTTCCCTCCAAAATGTAATTTTCCCTTTTTCACTTTTGTAATTTCTTTATTTTCATTAGGAGTAGTATAAATACCCCCAAAGAGTATTGAAGAGGGGTGAAGCAGTTAGTTCTAGAACCACTTTTACACTCCACTTTTGAGTACTTTTCAAGCTTTGAGTAGCTAACTTCCCTCTCATTGAGAAAGGGAGCTTTGTTGTACTTGATGGATTGATAATAGTGAAATTCTTCTTCTCTTCATCTTCTCTTTGATTTTCTAGAAGGAATTTTGGTCTTAATTCTTAGTGTTCAATTATCTTGGGAAAGAGATTAATGCAATTGGGTTTCATGGGAACCTTGGGAAAGAAAACATGAAACCATACTTGAAATCCCTTCTCTCACTTGAGTAGAATTTGGGTTTTGATGATGGAATATGTGACATATAATCCCCCCTCTACCTAGCTCTACAAGGGTGTGTGGTATAATCAAGGACCAAGCATATCTCTCTTCATGAGCAATTAGACCAAGGAATTGGCTATTGATCAAGATCTGAGAGATTGAGTCACCAAGGGATTGGGGCTCAATCAATCATGATTGCCAAGAGGTCAGTAAGTTGCATGATTGAAGAGGATCTAAGCTAGATTTGATCCAAAGAGACAACATCTCCCAATCTCAATGAATTCCCCCATTCTTATCTATCCATTTCTTTATAGCTTAATTTTACATTCAGCAATTCCCCATTCCTATTTACATTCAAGTCATTTATGATTCAGCACTTTACATTCTGCAATTTCTAATTCTGCACTTTATTGTTTTTCTTTACATTCTAGTCATTTACATTTATGCCATTTACAATTTTGCACTTCACAATCTTATTGATCCGCTTGACTAATTCATCAATCAATTAAAACTGCTTGGATTTTCCAATCTCTGTCGATACGATCCCACTCTACTGTGGGTTATTACTTGGCGATAATTTTGGTGCGCTTGCCAATAGAACTGATTCACTAAATTTTTAAAAGGGGTAGTGAATTCGATTCATCAAGTTTTATGGCACCGTTGCCGGGGATTGGCTTAAATTTGACAGTGATTAAATTGATTGGGGAGCTAGATTAAGCAATTTAATTTCCTTGTTATTTTAATTTCTTTTATTTAGCATTTTTTATTTTATTTTGAGCTCTATTTCTTTCTTCTTTGATTATCCATATTTCCACCCTTCTAAATGTTTGATCAATTGCACCACTCACACTAACAACCACTCTAACAAAGTAATTCATTCACCCACTTTCTTTCTTGCTTTTTGCCTTGATTGGTTGTATGGTAGGTAGGAGAAGCGGAGCTTCAACTTCTTTTGATTTTGAACCTGAGAGGACCCTCTTTAGATTAAGGAGGGAAGCAAGAGGGAATAGAGTCGTTGGTGCTGAGAAAGAGGAAGAGTATTTTGAAACAAACATGGAGGAGAATATGGAGAATCATCATGAGGAAGAAGTTCATAACCATGCCAGGGGAGGCCCAGTCACCCATGATAGGCAAGAAAGGAGAGTCTTAGGCTCCTACATCAACCCAAACCCTAAAAATTGTGGCAGCAGCATCCTAAAGCCAACAATTCATGCCAATAATTTTGAGCTGAAGCCTCAGCTCATCACACTTGTTCAGAATAATTGCTCATATGGAGGAAGTGCCCAAGAATATCCTAATCAACATCTCAGCACATTCTTGAGGATATGTGATACTGTAAAGTCCAACGGGGTACACCCTTACATCTACAAACTACTCTTGTTCCCTTTCTCACTCAGAGATAAGGCAGCAAAGTGGTTGGAATCATTCCCCAAGGATAGCATAACTACATGGGAGGAGGTCATGAACAGATACCTTGCAAGATTTTACCCTCCACAAAGAATCAATAGGCTGAGAGCTGAGGTGCAAACTTTCAGACAACAAGATGGAGAAACACTCTATGAGGCCTGGGAGAGATTCAAAGATCTAACAAGAAGATGCCCACCAAAAATGTTCAATGAGTGGGTACATCTACATATCTGTTATAAGGGACTATCCTATGAAGCAAAGAAGGCAGTGGATTACTCTTCAGGAGGCTCACTCAATAAAAAGAAAACCATTGCAGAGGCCATAGACGTCATTGAAATTGTAGCTAAAAATGAGTATTTCTATGCCTCAAAAAGGACCCAGAAAAAGGGAGTGCTAGAACTCAACTCTGTAGATGCTTTGTTAGCTCAGAACAAGGCAATTGCAGCATATATAGCAGCCTTAACAAAGAGGATGGAGGCCAACCAAGCCTCAGTTATTCAAGATTAAACTCCTCAATAAGAAAGAATTGTATCAGAATCTGAAGGTGACTGGGAACAAGTCAATTATGTGCATAATTCATCCAGAACACCATATGACCCACACTCTAAGACATACAACCCAGGTTGGAAGAACCACCCAAACTTTGGGTGGGGAAATCAACAAAATCACAACAAGCCTTATCCATCAAATCAACAAAACCATAACCCCAACCATCAAACAGGGAACCATAAACCCTACCATAACTCACAAAACACAGCCTACCATAACAACCAACCCATACACAACAACCTCAATCAAGATGCACCATCCTCAACTATGCAACCATGCGAAATTAAGAGCAACTTTGAGAGGATGGAGGCTACAATAGCACAACTATCATCCCAGATTTCAGGGGCAATCTCCTCCCTCATGGACAGACAAGCACAAACTGACAGAAGGATATATGCTAATCTAGAGGAATACAGGTCAAATCTGAAAAATCAAGGTGCAGCAATCTCAAAGTTGGAAGCACAAGTGGGAATTTTGTCCAAACAAATTCCACTTTCCACACACACATTTCCCAGCGATACCATGGCTAACCCAAGAGGGGAATGCAAAGCCATAACTCTAAGAAGTGGGAAGGTTGTAGAGGAAGGAGCCCCAAGCAAAGATAATCATGAAGAGGTTGCACCAAAATATGGAAACGAGGATGAAGGGGAGACCCCAGTTTCACCTCCACCAAAACCAGTTTTGAAGCCTTATGTGCCAAAGGCACCATACCCATAAAGATTGAGAAAAGATGGGAAGGATGGCCAGTTCTCTAAGTTCCTAGAGATCTTCAAGAAGCTCCAAATCAACATACCATTTGCTGAGGCATTAGAACAAATGCCACTCTATGCCAAGTTCTTGAAGGAGCTTATAAACCATAGTATTGACTGAGGAGTGCAGCGCCATCATACAGAAGAAGTTGCCTAAAAAACTGAAAGACCCAGGGAGTTTTCAAATCTCCTGCATCATAGGAGACATCACCATTGTGAAAGCTTTCTATGATTTGGGAGCTAGCATAAATCTTATGTCCCTAACCATGATGAAAAAGATGAAGATTGAGAAAGCCAAGCCAACAAGAATGGCACTCCAATTGGCTGACAGAACATTTAAGTTCCCACATGGGGTGGTAGAAGACTTGCTAGTGAAAGTGAGAGAGTTCATTAATTATCCAAGGAAGACCATTTCTAGCTACTCCTGGAGCCATCATTGATGTGCAGAAAGGGGAATTAGTCTTGAGATTGCATGAAGAGAAAATGGTCTTCAATGTTTTCAAGCAATGAGCTACCCCAAAGAACCTATAGGAGAATGCATGCTGGTAGACACTATGGAATAGATAGTTCAAGAAGTTATGGGAGAAGAACAATGCGAAGAAAATATTGAGCTGGAGCAAGCATCAGATGGAAAACTACCACAAGCAACCATGAGGAACTCAATCATGCCAACTACCACAGACAACAAAGATGCAGAGTCACCAAAATTAGAGCTAAAAGCCTTACCACCCAGCTTGAAGTATGCATACTGGGTGCTAACAACACTTACCCAGTAATCATAAATTCAAGTCTGAGTAAGGAACAAGAATAGGAACTTATCCAAGTGTTGAGACAATACAAGGACGTCATAGGCTGGACACTTTTAGATTTAAAGGGGATCAGTCCTTAATGTGCATGTATAAAATCTTACTTGAAGAGGATGCCAAACCCTCAAGATAGCAACAAAAGAGGCTGAACCCAACTATGAATAAAGTGGTTCAGAAAGAAGTGTTGAAGTTGTGGCAAGCAGGGGTGATCTACCCCATCTCAGATAGCCCTTGGATAAGCCTAGTGCAAGTAGTTCCTAAGAAAGGAGGGATCACTGTTGTGGCAAATGAGAAGAATGAATTGATACCTACAAGAATGGTGACCGGATGGCATATGTGCATTGACTACCGGAAACTTAATGAAGCCACCCGTAAGGATCACTTTCCCCTACCATTCATGGACCAAATAATTGAAAGACTGGCAGGACATGAGTATTATTGTTTTCTAGACGGATATTCAGGCTACAACCAGATTGTTGTAGACCCAAAGGATCAGGAAAAAACTTCATTTACTTGTCCATATGGCGTTTTTGCTTATAGGAGGATGCCCTTTGGATTGTGCAATGCACCTGCCACATTCCAAAGGTGCATGCTCTCCATTTTTTTAGATATGATTGAGAAGTTCATAGAAATATTTATGGATGATTTCTCTGTGTTTGGAGATTCATTTTCTGATTGTCTATACCATCTTTCTCTTGTGTTAAAAAGGTGTCAAGAAACCAACCTGGTTTTGAACTGGGAGAAGTGCCATTTTATGGTAACTGAAGGGGTGGTTCTTGGTCACAAGATTTCAAAAGATGACATAGAAGTAGACAGAGCAAAAGTGAAAGTAATTGAAAAATTACCTCCACCTTGAAAAGTCAAAGCAATCAGAAGCTTTTTGGGACATGCTGGGTTCTATATGAGGTTTATTAAAGATTTTTCAAAGATTGCAAAACCCCATAGCAACCTACTTGTCTCAAATACTCCTTTTGTTTTTTATAGAGAATACATGGTAGCCTTTGATGAACTCAAAAAGAGACTGTCCTCTGCACCTATTATAGCACCACCAAGTTAGGATCTTCCCTTTGAACTAATGTGTGATGCATCTAATTTTGCTGTTGCTGTTGTCCTAGGACAGAGGAAAGACAAGCTAGTACATGTAATCTACTATGCTAGCAAGGTCCTTAATGAGAATCAAAGGAACTATACCAC
Source organism: Arachis hypogaea (assembly GCF_003086295.3). NCBI lineage: Eukaryota > Viridiplantae > Streptophyta > Magnoliopsida > Fabales > Fabaceae > Arachis > Arachis hypogaea. Next base: position 41,435,572 of record NC_092044.1, read on the forward strand.
CACACAGAAAGAACTTTTAGCCATAGTTTTTGCTTTTGATAAATTTAAATCATATCTCATTGGCTCAAAAGTAATTGTGTTCACTGATCATGTAGCACTCAAATACTTGCTTACCAAACAAGAATCTAAGCCCAGACTAATAAGGTGGATCTTGCTGCTCCAAGAATTTGATATTGAGATTAAAGATAGGAGCGGAGCAGAGAACAAGGTAGCTGACCACCTCTCAAGGATTCCACAAGAAGAAGAAATGCAGCAAGTTACAGTAAATGAAAGCTTTCCTGATGAACAATTGATGATGATTCAAGTAGCCCCTTGGTTCACAAACATAGCTAACTTCAAGGTTATTGGGGAGCTACCAACTAACATCAATAAGAACATGAGGAGGAAGCTAATCAAGGATGCCAAACATTACTTCTGGATAACCCCTATTTGTTCAAAAAGTGTAATGATGGTGTCCTAAAAAGGTGTATATCCCATGAAGAAGGGCAGGAAGTGTTATGGCAGTGCCATGGGTCAGCATATGGAGGTCACTTCAGTGGAGAAAGGACATCAGCAAAAGTGCTTCAATCCGAATTTTACTGGCCAACAGTTTTTAAGGAGTCCAAGGAAATGGTGTCAAGGTGTGATGTATGTCAAAGGGCTGGAAATCTAACCAAGAGGAATGAGATGCCACAGCAATACATACTAGAGCTTGAACTATTTGATGTATGGGGAATAGATTTCATGGGACCATTCCCAACCTCATACTCAAATAGCTACATATCAGTGGCTGTTGATTATGTTTCAAGATGGGTAGAGGCCATAGCTACTACAACAAATGACAACAAGGTTGTGATAAACTTCTTGAGAAGGAACATCTTCAGCAGATTTGGAGTTCTCAGGGCTCTCATTAGTGATGGAGGATCACAATTCTGCAACAAACAACTGGAAGCACTCCTTCTCAGATATGGAGTCAAACACAAAGTGGCAACTCCATACCACCCACAGACCAACGGGCAAGCCGAGATCTCCAACAGAGAGCTGAAATGAATACTTGAAAAAACTGTTGGAAGTTCAGCAAAGTGATGCAGGTGGAAACTGTCTCTCAACAAAAGTCCTTCGGCAAGTGTACCGAATTTGTCGTCAAGTAAAAACCCACAATAGAGTGAGGTCGAATCCCACAGGGATTGATTGATCAAGCAACTTTAATTAGAAGAATGTTCTAGTTGAGCGAATTCAGAATTTGGGTTGAGAGTTGCAGAAAATAAAATTGGCGGGAATGTAAATAACAGAAAAAGTAAATGCTAGAATTAAAGAGCTGAAAGTAAATGACTGAAAGTAAATTGCAGAATTGTAAATGGGAATGGGGTGTTTGCTCATGAAAGTAAACGCAGAAATTAAAGAGAATGGGTGAGATCAGAATTGGGGAGTTCATTGGGTGCAGGAGATGTTGCAATTCTCCGGATCAAGTTCATTTTCATCTCTTCCTCAATCAATGCACTCATTGATCTCCTTGGCAATCTTAATTGATTGAATTATAATTTCTTGCAATTCAATCTCTCAAATCTTGATCAATAGCCAATTCCTTGGTCAATTTCTCATGAGAAGAGATGAAGTGTGGTCACTGATTATACCACATGCATTTCCCAAATCAAGTATTGAGAGGATTATAGTCACATATCCATCCAAATCCAATTTGGTCCAGCATGAGAAAGCATTTCTAGCTTGATCTCTTCCTTCCTCTTTCAAGGCTCAGAAGAGATCCAAGTTTGGATAGCTTCTTTTCCAAGATAACTACCCAATGGGATGAAGATCGAAAGCTTTCAAGTAAAATCAAGAGAAAAGATAGAAGAAGAATAATGAAAATTAGTATTGTTCCATCAACTTACAACAGAGCTCCCTAACCCAATGAAAGGGGTTTAGTTGTTCATAGCTCTAGAAAATGAAAACAAAGATGGAGAATACATCATGGAACTAGAAGAGTAGAGTAAAATACAGAGAGTAGTGCTCTTTTCTAACTTCCAGACTCCCAAATAATTCAAAGCTACTCTTATATATACTAATCTTCTCAGCTTCTAGTTGGCTCTTCAAGTCTTGGGCCATTGAATCTTGAGTTTGAAGCCGTTCTCTTCTTCATTTGGGCTTGGTTTTACTTTCAGAGAGAAAGTGTGAAGTGGGCAGAGACTTTAGCTCAGGACATTAGGGGTGTTACTCGTTTTAATGAAAGTATAAATTCGAGAACGTTAGTGACACTCAACATTGTCACTAACGTTCCAATGTACCCCTTTGCCTCACGTTAGAGTCCACGTTAACTAGGTTAACATGGCTTCTAATGTGGCCTTGCCAACCTTCGAGAACGTTAGTGACACTTAACATTGTCACTAACGTTCCAATGTGCCCCTATGTCTCACGTTAGAGTCCACGTTAACTAGGTTAACGTGGCTTCTAACGTGGCCTTGCCAACCTTCGAGAACGTTAGTGACACTTAACATTGTCACTAACGTTCCAATGTGCCCCTATGTCTCACGTTAGAGTCCACGTTAACTAGGTTAACGTGGCTTCTAACGTGGCCATTCTTAGCCATCCCCAACGTTAGTGACAATGTTGAGTGTCACTAACGTTGGCTCATCTTTCACTCATCATCGTTAGCCTTCCACGTTAACTAAGTTAACGTGGAAGTTAACGTGGCTACTTGGGGTTTTGTGGTTGCTTCCAACGTTAGTGACAATGTTGGGTGTCACTAACGTTGTCGACCACCCTTGCCTCTTACGTTAGCTCCCAAGTTAACGTGGGAGTTAACGTGGTACATTGCACCTTAGGCCAACGTTAGTGACAATGTTGAGTGTCACTAACGTTGGCTTCCTTCCCCCTTTTAACGTTAGAGGCCACGTTAACTAAGTTAACGTGGACTCTAACGTGGCCACTTATGATCATTGGCCAACGTTAGTGATAATGTTAAGTGTCACTAACGTTGGCTCAAAGTCCCTTCTTCACATTAGAGTTCACGTTAACTTAGTTAACGTGACTCTTAACATGGGCAATGATGGCTTCGAGAGCGTTATTGGCAATCACTTTTCTCATTAACTTTGCAAGTTACCTCCCATTCCACGTTAGTGGTAACATTAATTAGATTAACGTGACTGCTAAGTGGTTCTTCCTTGCTTCCCTTGGTCCTGAAATCAAGCAATAGAGTGCATCAAAGTTCTAGTCCAAGTCATGGGTAATACAACATACAATTTATTATTAAACTCATGCAAAATTCTCATGAAATCATGTAAAATTCACAATGTATGCTTGAATCAAGGTGTAAGTGAATATCTACCCAAAACTAGCTTATTTCCTAAGGAAATGCATGAAACTACCTTAAAAACGGTAAAGAAAAGGTCAGTGAAACTGGCCAAGATGCTCTGGTATCACAACACCAAACTTAAAGCTTGCTTGTCCCTAAGCAAGTACTGGAACAAGAGAATGATGAATGGAATGCCAAGAGAAATGAGTCATTCTTGTGGAAGTCATGTCACTGATTTTATGGTGGTTTCATGCATAGCAACATAGGTTCATTCCATTACTGGCTTTCAGACCTTTATCATGTCCTAAAACACTGAGTTTGCTTATATCCCATGAGACTATTGATCCTTTTATTGTCATTCCAGGGCTTATTTGTGTTCTTCAGGCTAAGTGCTCTGTAAGGGGGCAACTCTTTAAGATAAGCTTTTAGCCAACACTCCCGAACCAGTTGGTTCAAGGTGCTAGGTGTTGAGACACCCCTAAGGACTTACTCCCTCAAGTCTCTCCCCCATACATACACACCACAGGCATCTGATTCATTTATTTTCCGTCTTGAGACCTTGGTGTCCAGCACCTCTTTGGGTTACTAAATGCTCTGTAGTGAGGGTTACTCTTGATAGTGGACTTTCAGCTGATAATCCCGAGTTAGTTAACCCAAGTTACCAAGTGATAAGGCACCCCTAAGAGCTTATTCATCCAAGTAAATCCCTCACACAGGAACACCACAGACACATGCCTCCAAGTTAAAACCATTGGTGCCTAGCCTTATTTCTTACTCTTTTTCTTTTGTTTTTCACTTTAAGTGTTCTTTCCCTTTCTCTTATTAGGATCGTGTTGTTTACTTAGTCTCATGGGTATATTCAAAGTATAGTATTCAGGCCAGATAGTTGTCATTCCCACCTTATGGTTGAACCAACTTAGCTAACTTATGATCACACCAAAGACTCATGAATGCACTTCCATGTTATGAACTCCACTCTGGTCTATTTAAAACACAATCATTCTCTTTTTCATTTGATTTAAAAGACAAGCATACAATAAGTAATGGTATGATGCAGTAACACTTAAATCAGAAATCATAGACCTAAGCAATAAAACTTAAAATGCATAATTGAAAAGGTTCAAAATAACATGGAAGCATGTTCTATTTCATACAAGATCTTCCTTATTTAAAGCATAGAAAAAGATGGAGTAAAGAAGGAACTCCACCACCTTTTACTCTTGTGGCCGTCCATGCTCTTATCCTTGCTTGACCTTCTTGTATCCTCTTGCATTTTCTCGCATCCACGCCAATCTTGCTTGCTTCCAATCCTCAAGTGCCTTCCTCACTGATTCATGACTCTCTTCCACCCTTTGTCTCTCTTCTCGTGCTAATTCATACTTCACTTCTTCATACCTTGTGATTCCTGGGTGCAATATAGGCAGCTGTCCTACTAGGTATCCAAGCCTGGCTTGAGTGTTTATGTGATGCCCTGTCTCGCTCATGTAAACTCCTTCTGCAAATGCCCTTTGCTCGTCCAGTAGTTCTGTGTGTTCTATTTGTCTCCGATGCATCTCATGTATGTGTGCCCCTTGATGTGCTTGGATGTTGATTAGCCTCTGGATGGACTCTTGTTGCTTATTTTGCCTTTGTTCCATCCTGTTGAATGTTTCTTCCCATTGTTACCCTTGATTTAGTTGCTGTTCCATCATTTGCCTTTGCCACTCACCTTGCTGAGTCATCCACCTTGAGAATGCTTCCTCTTGCTGCCCCATAATCTGTAGTTGAAGCTCTTTCTGTGCTCCTTGGCCTTCCAAATACTGTCTAGACAAGCCATCAATGGCTTCCTGCAATTGGTGCATGTCCAAGGTCTGTGGTGCTTGCCCCTCTGCTACTTGTCCTTCCACTACTTGAGGGGCTATCATCTTCCTTTGCTTCCGTTGAGGCAGGGGGGATGCGGCAGCATTCATCCTTCGGACCGTTATTGGAATGCCTTCCTTTATCCACACGAGATCCTCATCTTCAAAAACTACCCCAGCTTTCTTGCATATTCGGTAAATAGTGCTGGGGTAACCTAACGTTCCTCTTGAGTCGCTTTTCTCTGCCATCTTTCTAATGCCTTCAGCTATGAGTTCATGAACCTTGATTTCTCCTCCCTTCAGTATACAGTGAACCATTATTGCTCTCTTGAGGTTCACCTCCGAGTTGTTTGTAGTTGGGAGGATAGACCTCCTCACTAGCTCAAACCACCCATTGGCTTCAGGAGTGAGATCTATTCTCTTGATGAACTTTGGTTTCTTTCCCGCAGACCTTTCCCAGTCAGCTCCGGGTACACAAATGTCTCGCAAAATCTGGTCATAATTGGGGTTGTTGTCCAATCTTGAGTGATAACTTTCTTCTTCAAACGGTATAGACCATAGCTTCAGTGCCCTCATGACACTCATGGGACCAAAATCCACCATCTTTCCTCTCACAAAGCTTGTATATGACTCATCTTTCTTATCATATCGGACCGCATTCGCATAAAATTCTCTTATGAGGTTTGCATTCACCTTAATGACCAGATCAGTGAGGAGCTCCCATCTTTTCTTTTCTACTTTCTCTGTGATTTCTGGACACTCAGTTTTCTTCAGTTGAAATCCCAGCTCATAAATGATTTCCTTGTCAACCATCCACCCGTATTGCAATGCATGATACAAGCTTCTAAATCTCTTTTCATCATATGGGTGTTGCTCCATGGGTTCTTTTCCTTTCCTGCGTTTAGAACTTGAGGAAGCCATGAATGAAAGTTGTGTGAAGGTGGTAAGGGCGTGAGACTTTTGGTTGTTTAGGGTTTTATTGCAATGAAGAGAGTAAGGGTGGTGTTTGTAATGGGGTAGACCGTGCTTAGTTCTAAAATGGAGAGGTGTGAAGTGTGGGTACGGAACATGGTTCATTTATATAGAGAAGTGGTGAGATAATGGAGGGTATGGATTGATGGAGTAGTTACTTGATGGACGGTTGGGGTTATGCATGGTTAAAGGACAAGGATCATCACTTATTGATGGAGATTGCTCGGTCTTTTAGGGGTCCCATTTTTTCAATGTTGCATGTCAACACTTTCCAATGCATTCCCTTTTTAGGACCCGTGTTTAGTTCTCTTCATGAAGTGGCCGAATCTCCCCATTTAATTGTCCAATCAATCCTCATCAATGCTCCTTTTCTTTTCCCTATAAAGATAAAATAAGAAAAGTAAGAAAAGATATCAAAATGACAATATGAACTTTACGGCTAGAATTAAAAAAAATAAGAAAATGTTAGATTGTTTATTTATGAATTCCAACTAACTAACTAACTGTGGATCCTTATATGCATATTGGTGGCACCATGGGATGACACCAAACTTAATTTGGAGCATTGTGATGAAAAGTTTTGTTCAAAGCTCCAAGACTAGCATGCACCTTGGTTTGCTTTGAACACCAAATTTGTTCCTCACTGTATACTGCACAATAAGGATTTCACCAAGTGTTTGTCAAGTTTGGGTTGGACTTCATAAACATTGACTTATTTACATTTCTAAAAGCATATAAAACATGGGTTGCCTCCCATGAAGCGCTTCTTTAGCGTCACTAGCTTGACGTTTCTCCCTCATCATGGTGGTTGGTAATGCTTGAAGTCTTCCCCTCTTGTTGTGGACTTGTATCCATTGGTTGTATCAATGATCTCGACATGTTCCAGGGAGAGAACTCTGTTGATAGTGAAGACTTTAGGTAACTGAGATGGTACCGTGGGGAGATTAGGGGGAATATCTGGGAAGTAAGCTGAGATCACTCTATCTCCTGGAGAGAAGTCTTCCGTAGGGATCTTTTTGTTCCTCCACTTCCTTGGTACCTTCTTCCTTGTGTCTTTTGACATTGCCTTGCTCTTGATGACTCCTTCCTCTAAGGTGGTTTTGTTGCTTCCTTCACATATCTCTGGTGGTTTAGGTTCCTCCAGTTTTTCCTTGAGCTGTGACAACTGCCTGTTTCCTTGTTCCTCATGCATAAGTTTCCCTAGATGGGTTGGGTGTGCTTCAATGCTTGCTTCCTCCTTCAACATCTCATTGTGATCTTTGCTTGGTTCCTTGTGCTCTTGGTCTGCTTCTTGTGAGAGTTTGAAGACATTAAAGCTGAGTCGTTCATCATGGATCCTCAATATTAGCTCCCCTTGCTCCACATCTATGAGTGCTCTGGTTGTAGCTAGGAATGGTCTTTGGTGCACAAAATTGTGATTCATTCTTTTCCAACTCGAAACAATCCCCGGCAATGGCTCCAAAAACTTGGTGCTCAATATCACGGTGTCTAAAATTCAATTAACAACTCCGCACAACTAACCAGCAAGTGCACTGGGTCATCCAAGTAATACCTTACGTGAGTAAGGGCCACCTTGTAAATCTCAGTCAGGCGGATTCAAATGTATTTGGATTAGATATTTAAAAGATAAATAAAAAAGGATAGAAATACTTATGTATATTAATGGTGGGAATTTCAGATAAGCATATGGAGATACTGTGCCCTTTCTTTTTCTACTTTCCTACTTCTTCCTTCAATCCTTCTTACTCCTTTCCATGGCAAGCTGTATGTAGGGCATCACCGTTGTCAATGGCTACATCCCATCCTCTCAGTGAAAAAGGTCCAAATGCTCTGTCACGGCACGGCTAATCATCTATCGGTTCTCAATCAGGTTGGAATAGAATCCCTTGATTCTTTTGCGTCTGTCACTAACGCCCAACCTTCAGGAGTTTGAAGCTCGTCACAGTCATTCAATCCCAAAATCCTACTCGGAATACCACAGACAAGGTTTAGACTTTCTGGATTCTCATGAATGCCGCCATCAATCGAGCTTATACCACGAAAATTCTGTTTGGGGAATCTAAGAGATATATGCCCGGCCTAAGGTAGAACGGAAGTGGTTGTCAATCACGTGCATTCATAGGTGAGAATGATGATGAGTGTCATGGATCATCACATTCATCAAGTTGAAGTGCAACGAATATCTTAGAATAGGAATAAAGAGAATTGAATAGAAACAGTAGTAATTGCATTAAAACTTGAGGTACAGCAGAGCTCCACACCCTTAATCTATGGTGTGTAAAACTTGAGGTACAGCAGAGCCCCACACCCTTAATCTATGGTGTGTAGAAACTCCACCGTTGAAAATACATAAGTGAAAAGTTCAGGCATGGCCAAATGGCCAGCCCCCAAAACGTGATCAATAGCCTCCTAAGATGAAGAATAAAATAAAACTGAGACCAAAGATGTCTAATACAATAGTAAATTATCCTATTTATACTAGACTAGCTACTAGGGTTTACATGAGTAAGTAATTGATGCATAAATCCACTTCTGGGGCCCACTTGGTGTATGTTTGGGCTGAGCTTGATCTATCCACGAGCTGAGGCTTCTCTTGGAGTTGAACGCCGAGTTATAGCGTGTTTCTGGCGTTCAACTCCGGGTTGTGACGTGTTTCTGGCGTTTAACTCTAGACAGCAGCATGTACTTGGCGTTGAGCGCCACTTTACGTCGTCAATTCCCAAATAAAGTATGGACTATTATATATTGCTGGAAAGCTCTGGATGTCTACTTTCCAACGCCGTTGAGGGCGCGCCATTTGGAGTTCTGTAGCTCCAAAAAATCCATTTCGAGTGCAGGGAGGTCAGATTCCAACAGCATCAGCAGTCCTTTTGTTAGCCTTTTTCAGAGTTTTGCTCAAGTCCCTCAATTTCAGCCAGAAATTACCTGAAATCACAGAAAAACACACAAACTCATAGTAAAGTCCAGAAATGTGAATTTATCATAAAAACTAATGAAAACATCCCTAAAAGTAGCTTGAACTTACTAAAAACTACCTAAAAACAATGCCAAAAAGCGTATAAATTATCCGCTCATCACAACTCCAAACTTAAATTGTTGCTTGTCCCCAAGCAACTGAAAATCAAATAGGATAAAAAGAAGGGAATATACTATAAATTCCAAAATATCAATGAATATTAATTCTAATTAGATGAGCGGGACTTGTAGCTTTTTGCTTCTGAACAGTTTTGGCATCTCACTTTTTCCTTTGAAGTTTAGAATGATTGGCATCTCTAGGAACTTAGAATGTCAGATAGTGTTATTGATTCTCCTAGTTAAGTATGTTGATTCTTGAACACAGTTACTTTTATGAGTCTTGGTCGTGGCCCTAAGCACTTTGTTTTCCAGTATTACCACCAGATACATAAATGCCACAGACACATGACTGGGTGAACCTTTTCAGATTGTGACTCAGCTTTGCTAGAGTCCCCAGTTAGAGGTGTCCAAAGCTCTTAAGCACACTCTTTTACTTTGGATCACGACTTTAACCACTCAGTCTCAAGCTTTTCACTTGGACCGGCATGACACAAGCACATGGTTAGGGACAGCTTGATTTAGCCGCTTAGGCCTGGATTTTATTTCCTTGGGCCCTCCTATCCATTGATGCTCAAAGCCTTGGATCCTTTTTACCCTTGCCTTTTGGTTTTAAGGGCTATTGGCTTTTTCTGCTTGCTTTTTCTATTTTTTTCACCATTTTTTTTCGCAAGCTTTTTACTCTTCACTGCTTTTTCTTGCTTCAAGAATCAATTTTCATGATTTTTCAGATTGTCAATAACATTTCTCTTTGTTCATCATTCTTTCAAGAGCCAACAGTTTTAACATTCATAAACAACAAGATCAAAAATATGCATTGTTCAAGCATTCATTCAGAAAATAGAAAGTATTGTCACCACATCAATATAATTGAACTAAATTCAAGGATAAATTCGAAATTCATGTACTTCCTGTTCTTTTGATTAAAAACATTCTTCATTTAAGAGAGGTGAAGGATTAATGGATTTATTCATAACTTTAAGACATAGTTACTAAACACTAATGATCATGAAGTAGAGACACAAAATATAAATGAACATAACATAAAAACCGAAAAGCAGAAAGAAATAAGAACAAGGAATGAATCCACCTTAGTGGCGTCTTCTTCTTGAAGGACCAACAATGTCCTTAAGCTCTTCTATGTCCCTTCCTTGCCTTTGTTGCTCCTCCTTCATTGCTCTTTGATCTTCTCTTATTTCATGGAGAATGATGGAGTGCTCATGATGTTCCACCCTTAATTGTTCCACATTGTAGCTCAAATCTTCTAAGGAAGTGTTGAGTTGTTCCTAATAGTTGTTGGGAGGAAAGTGCATCCCTTGAGGCATCTCAGGGATTTCTTGATGATGAGCTTCCTCATGCATCTCTTGAGATCCGTGGAGGGTCTCTCTTCCTTGCTCCATCCTCTTCTTGGTGATGGGCTTATCCTCCTCAATGGAGATGTCTCCTTCTATGATAACTCCAGCTGAGTAACAAAGATGGCAAATAAGGTGACGAAAAGCTAGCCTTGCCATGGTGGAGGGCTTTTCGGCTATTTTGTAGATTTCATTGGAGATGACTTCATGAACTTCTACTTCCTCTCCAATCATGATGCTATGAATCATGATGGCCCGATCCGCAGTAACTTCAGATCGGTTGCTAGTGGGAATGATGGAGCGTTGAATGAACTCCAACCATCCTCTAGCCACAGGCTTGAGGTCCAGTCTTCTTAGTTGAACTGGCTTGCCTTTAGAGTCTCTTTTCCATTGAGCTCCTTCCACACATATGTCCATAAGGACTTGGTCCAACCTTTGATTAAAGTTGACCTTTCTAGTGTAGGGGCGTACATCTCCTTGCATCATGGGCAAGTGGAATGCCAACCTCACATTCTCCGGACTAAAATCTAAGTATTTCCCCCGAACCATTATGAGATAATTCTTTGGACTCGGGTTCATACTTTGATCATGGTTCCTAGTGATCCATGCATTGGCATAGAACTCTTGAACCATTAAGATTCCAACTTGTTGCATGGGGTTGGTTAGGACTTCCCAACCTCTTCTTCGGATTTCATGTCGGATCTCCGGATACTCATTTTTCTTGAGTTTGAAAGGGACCTCAGGGATCACCTTCTTCTTTGCCACAACATCATAGAAGTGGTCTTGATGGCTTTTGGAGATGAATCTTTCCATCTCCCATGACTCGGAGGTGAAAGCTTTTGTCTTCCCTTTTCCTTTTCTAGAGGATTCTTCGGCCTTAGGTGCCATTGATGGTAATGGAAAAACAAAAAGCTTATGCTTTTACCACACCAAACTTAAAATATTGCTCGCCCTCGAGCAATAGAAGAAAGAAGAGAAGAAGAAGAAGAAGAAAAGATGGAGGAGAGTGAGAGATAGTGTTTTCGGCCAAGGTGTAGAAGAGGGGGTTTGTGGTGTGTGAAAATGAAGTAGAATGGAAGGGTATATATAGGGAGGGTAGTGGGTGTAGTTTCGGTCATTTAGGGTGGGATTGGGTGGGAAAGTGTTTTTGAATTTTGAAGGTAGGTGGGGTTTATGGGGAAGAGTGGATGGATGTGAGTGGTGAAGGGGGTAATTGGGAAGAGAGATTGAAGTTGTTGGGAAGTGTGATATGGGGAAGAGTGTTATAGGATTAGGAGGTAAGGTGGGAATATGTTAGGTGGGGATCCTGTGGGGTCCACAGATCCTGAGGTGATCCTGTGGGGTCCACAGACCCTGAGGTGTCAAGGAATCACATCCCTGCACCAAATAGACATACAAAATGCCTTTGCATACCATTCTGGCGTTTAAACGCCGAGGTGATGCACATTCTGGGCGTTCAACGCCCATGTGTAGCATGTTCTGTGCGTTCAACGCCCATGTATAGCATGTTTCTGGTGTTGAACGCCAGTTCCATGCTTGTTACTGGCGTTCAACTCCAGCTTTCCTCAAGGCACATTCCTGTCGTTCAAACGCCAGAATGTTGCTTGTTTCTGGCGTTCAGCGCCAGATTCATGCTCTGTTCTGGCGTTGAACGCCAGCCAGATGCTTCTTACTGGCGTTGAACACCAGTCTGTCCTCCCTCCAGGGTGTGATTTTTCTTCTGCTGTTTTTGATTCTGTTTTTAATTTTAATATATTTTTTTTCATGACTCCACATGATCATGCACCTAATAAAACACAAAATAACAATAAAATAAAAATAAAATTAGATAAATAAAAATTGGGTTGCCTCCCAACAAGCGCTCTTTTAATGTCATTAGCTTGACAGTGGGCTCTCATGGAGCCTCACAGGTGATCAGGTCAATGTTGTATAGTCCCAACACTAAACTTAGAGTTTGGATATGGGGTCTTAACACCAAACTTAGTGTTTGGTTGTGGCCTCCCAACACCAAACTTAGATTTTGACTGTGGGGGCTCTTCTTGACTCTGAACTGAGAGAAGCTCTTTATGCTTACTCTCTTTTGTCACAAAAGGATGGCCATGTGCCTTAAACACAAGGTAGTCCCCATTCAATTGAAGGACTAATTCACCTCTGTTGACATCTATCACAGCTCCTGCTGTAGCTAGGAAAGGTCTTCCAAGGATGATGCATTCATCCTCTTCCTTCCTAGTGTCTAAGATTATGAAATCAGCAGGGATGTAAAGGCCTTCAACCTTTACTAACACGTCCTCTACTATTCCATAAGCTTGTCTCAATGACTTGTCTGCCAATTGTAATGAGAACAAGGCAGGTTGTACCTCAATGATCCCCAGCTTCTCCATTACAGAGAGTGGCATAAGATTTATCCCTGACCCCAGATCACATAGAGCTTTTTCAAAGGTCATGGTGCCTATGGTACAAGGTATTAAAAACTTGCCAGGATCTTGTCTCTTTTGAGGTAAAATTTTCTGAATCCAGGTGTCTAGTTCACTAATGAGCAAGGGAGGTTCACTTTCCCAAGTCTCATTACCAAACAACTTAGCATTCAGCTTCATGATAGCTCCTAAATATTGAGCAACTTGCTCTCCAGTCACATCTTCATCCTCTTCAGAGGAAGAATAGTCTTCAAAGCTCATGAATGGCAGAAGGAGATTTAATGGGATCTCTATGGTCTCTATATGAGCCTCAGATTCCTTTGGATCCTTAATAGGAAACTCCTTCTCGCTTAAGAGACGTCCCAGGAGGTCTTCCTCACTAGGATTTTCGTCCTTCTCCTCCCTTGTGCATTCGGCCATATTGATCACATCAATGGCCTTGCACTCTCCTTTTGGATTCTCTTCTGTATTGCTTGGGAGAATACTGGGAGGAGTTTCAATGACTTTCTTACTCAGCTGGCCCACTTGTGCCTCCAGATTTCTGATGGAGGATCTTGTTTCACTCATGAAACTGAAAGTGGCTTTTGACAGATCAGAAACTAGATTGGCTAAATTAGAAGTGTTTTGTTCAGAATTCTCTGTCTGTTGCTGAGAAGATGATGGAAAAGGCTTGCTATTGCTCAACCTATTGCGTCCACCATTGTTAAAGCCTTTTTGAGGCTTTTGTTGATCCTTCCATGAGAAATTTGGATGATTTCTCCATGATGAATTATAGGTGTTTCCATAAGGTTCACCCATGTAATTAACCTCTGCCATTGCAGGGTTCTCAGGATCATAAGCTTCTTCAGAAGCTGCCTCTTTAGTACTGTTGGATGCATTTTACCATCCATTCAGATTTTGAGAGATCATGTTGACTTGCTGAGTCAACACTTTGTTCTGAGCCAATATGGCATTCAGAGCATCAATTTCAAGAACTCCCTTCCTCTGAGGTGTCCCATTATTCACGGAATTCCTCTCAGAAGTGTACATGAATTGGTTATTTGCAACCATGTCAATAAGTTCTTGAGCCTCTTCAGGCGTTTTCTTTAGGTGAATAGATCCACCTGCAGAATGGTCCAATGACATTTTCGAAAACTCAGATAGACCATAATAGAATATATCTAATATGGTCCATTCTGAAAACATGTCAGATGGACACCTTTTGGTCAACTGCTTGTATCTTTCCCAAGCTTCATAGAGGGATTCACCATCTTTTTGTTTGAAGGTCTGAACATCCACTCTAAGCTTGCTCAGCTTTTGAGGAGGAAAGAATTTATCCAAGAAGGCCGTGACCAGCTTATCCCAGGAGTCCAGGCTATCCTTAGGTTGTGAATCCAACCATATTCTAGCTCTGTCTCTTACAGCAAAAAGAAAAAGCATGAGTCTGTAGACTTCAGGATCAACTCCATTCGTCTTTACAGTCTCACAAATCTGCAAGAACTCAGTTAAAAACTGGTAAGGATCTTCAGATGGAAGTCCATAAAACTTGTAGTTCTGTTGCATTAAAGCAACCAGTTGAGGCTTAAGCTCAAAATTATTGGCTCCAATGGCAGGAATGGAGATGCTTCTTCCATCAAATTTGGACGTTGGTTTTGTGAAGTCACCAAGCATTCTCCTTGCATTATTGTTGTTGGGTTCGGCTGCCATCTCCTTCTCTTGTTCTAATATTTCTGAAAGGTTACCTTTAGATTATTGTAATTTAGCTTCTCTTAATTTCCTCTTTAGAGTCCTTTCAGGTTCGGGATCAATTTCAACAAGAGTGCCTTTTTCCTTGTTCCTGCTCATATGAAAGAGAAGAAAACAAGAAAAGAAGAGGAATCCTCTATGTCACTGATGATTGGATTTTTGACGGTTTAGAATTTCACAAATGAAATCTCGTTGAAGTATAGTCTCTAAACCAACAATAATCCTCTCATACAAAAATTTGTTTGTCACAAGTACAAACCCCTAAAATCTATAAACCAAAGTATTTAAACCTCGGGTCATTCTCCCTAGGATTTACAATAAAGTGTCTTGTTATTGGTTGTGAGTTATATTTGGGGTTTTTAAGATTTTAGACAAGAAATATAAATGGCAAAGAAAATAAACTAACAACTAGCAAAGCTCTTGGCAAGATATGAGAACTAGAAGTCCTATCCTAGTTATCCTCCTCAATTGTGATGGTAAATTGTCCATTGCTCCCACTTAGTCAACCTCCAACCATGGAGGAAAGTCAAGTGGATGAATCAATTTGATTCCTCAAGTCCTAATCAAATCCTAAAGGAAAGACTAGCTTTAGAGGCATTCAAATCAATTAGCAACTTCTAATTATCAATCAACAAAGGAATTAGATAACTCAAGAGTCACTAATTACTCTACCTAGGCCAAGAGGAACAAAAACTACACTAAAATCCAACCAAGCATTTCATCAAACACTTGGAGGGTACAAAAGAAAAGCATAGTAAATTGAGAACAAGAATAGAATCTAACAACAATTATTGCAAAGAATTAACAACAACAATCAAAAGAAACACAATTATTATGAATTACCTTGAATTGAATTGAAAGAAAGTAGAAGGAACAATACTAGATCTACAACAAAATATAAGAACAACATAAAAGAGATTACACCAAAAGAGTAGGAGAAGGATGAATGTAACTACAAGGAATTGAGAAGATAGAAGTAGAAGAAGATGAATCTAAATCTAGATCTAAGAACTAAACCTAATCCTAATCCTAATTCTAGAGAGAAGTGAGAGCTTCTCTCTCTAGAAACTAGTTCTAACTACTTCTAAAACTAAACTATGACTAATGGTAACTAACATATGTTTCCCTCTTCACTCCTTGGGTTAAATAGCATCAGAAATGAGTTGGATTGGGCCCACAAGGCTTCTAAAATCGCTGGCCACGTTTTGCTTCAAGTGGACTAGGTGGCAACAACGGCGCATGCGCGTACTATGCGCGTGCGCGCCACCATACTTGTAGCAACTATGGCAAATCTTATATAGTTTCGAAGCCTCGGATGTTAGCTTTCTAACCCAACTGGAACCGCATCATTTGGACCTCTGTAGCTCAAGTTATGGTCGTTTAAGTGCGAAGAGGTCGGCTTGACAGCTTTCCGGTTCTTTCATTTCTTCATGAGTTCTCCAAATTTTCATGCTTCTTTCTTCATTCCCTTGATCCAATCTTTGCCTCCTAAACCTTAAATCACTTACCAAACATATCAAGGCATCTAATGGAATCAAGGTGAATTAAATTTAACTATTTTAAGACCTAAAAAGCATGTTTTCACTCTTAAGCACAATTAAAGGAGAATATACAAAACCATGCTATTTTATTGAATAAATGTGGGTAAAAGGTGATAAAATCCCCTAAAATCAATACAAGATAAACCCTAAAATGGGGTTTGTCAACCACAGTATAGAGATTCCTTTATGTTAGTAGAAGAAGAAAGGGGAGAAGAGTGAAAAAGAATAGTTTCGGATTTTTAGATGAAGAGAGGTGAAGAGAAGTGTTAGTAAATAAATAATTAAATAGAATAAGAAAAGAGAGGGAGAATTTCGAAAATAATTTTGAAAAAAAAGGTTAGTATTTTTGAAAATTAAAGATAAGATAAGATTAAAATTAAAATTTAAAACAAAAAGAGTTTTTTTGAAAAAGAGATGAGATATTTTCGAAAATTAGAGAGGGAAAAGTAGTTAGGTGGTTTTGAAAAAGATAAGAAACAAACACAAAGTCAAAGAGTTAGTTGAAAAAGATATTAAAATCAAATTTGAAAAGATAAGAAGATAAGAAGTTAGATAAGATATTTTGAAATTAAATTTTTGAAAAAGATAAAATTTTGAAAAAGATATGATAAGATATGTTTGAAAAAGATTTAATTTTTAAATTTAAAATTACTTACTTCACTAACAAGAAACTACAAGATAAGATTCTAGAACTTAAAGATTGAACCTTTCTTAACAAGAAAGTAACAAACTTCAAATTTTTTAATCAATCACATTAATTGTTAGTGAGTTTTTGAAAATTTGATATAAAGATAAGAAAAAGATTTTGAAAATAATTTGAAAAAGAATTTAAAAAGATAAGATTTTTAAAATTGAAATTTTGACTTAACTTGTAAGAAACAACTAATTTTAAAATTTTTTGACTAAGTCAACCCAAAATTTCGAAAATTTGGAGGGAAATAAGGAAAAGATATTTTTTTGATTTTTTGAAATTTTAATTATGAGAGAGAAAAACACAATTATGACCCAAAACTTAAAAATTTTTGGATCAAAACACATGATGCATGCAAGAACACTATGAATGTCAAGATGAACACCAAGAACACTTTGAAGATCATATGAACATCAAGAACATATTTTTGAAAAAAATTTTATGCAAAGAAAACATGCAAGACACCAAACTTAGAAATCTTTAATGCATGGACTCTAACAAACGAAAAATGCATATGAAAAACAACAAACAACACAAAACAAGAAATCATCAAGATCAAACAAGAAGACTTGTCAAGAACAACATTAACTTATTTACATTTCTAAAAGCATATAAAACATGGGTTGCCTCCCATGAAGCCCTTCTTTAGCATCACTAGCTTGACGTTTCTCCCTCATCATGGTGGTTGGTAATGCTTGAAGTCTTCCCCTCTTGCTGTGGACTTGTATCCATTGGTTGTATCAATGATCTCGACATGTTCCAGGGAGAGAACTCTGTTGATAGTGAAGACTTTAGGTAACTGAGATGGTACCGTGGGGAGATTAGGGGGAATATCTGGGAAGTAAGCTGAGATCACTCTATCTCCTGGAGAGAAGTCTTCCGTAGGGATCTTTTTGTTCCTCCACTTCCTTGGTACTTTCTTCCTTGTGTCTTTTGACATTGCCTTGCTCTTGATGACTCCTTCCTCTAAGGTGGTTTTGTTGCTTCCTTCACATATCTCTGGTGGTTTAGGTTCCTCCAGTTTTTCCTTGAGCTGTGACAACTGCCTGTTTCCTTGTTCCTCATGCATAAGTTTCCCTAGATGGGTTGGGTGTGCTTCAATGCTTGCTTCCTCCTTCAACATCTCATTGTGATCTTTGCTTGGTTCCTTGTGCTCTTGGTCTGCTTCTTGTGAGAGTTTGAAGACATTAAAGCTGAGTCGTTCATCATGGATCCTCAATATTAGCTCCCCTTGCTCCACATCTATGAGTGCTCTGGCTGTAGCTAGGAATGGTCTTTGGTGCACAAAATTGTGATTCATTCTTTTCCAACTCGAAACAATCCCCGGCAACGGCTCCAAAAACTTGGTGCTCAATATCACGGTGTCTAAAATTCAATTCACAACTCCGCACAACTAACCAGCAAGTGCACTGGATCGTCCAAGTAATACCTTACGTGAGTAAGGGTCACCTTGTAAATCTCAGTCAGGCGGATTCAAATGTATTTGGATTAGATATTTAAAAGATAAATAAAAAAGGATAGAAATACTTATGTATATTAATGGTGGCAATTTCAGATAAGAGTATGGAGATACTGTGCCCTTTCTTTTTCTACTTTCCTACTTCTTCCTTCAATCCTTCTTACTCCTTTCCATGGCAAGCTGTATGTAGGGCATCACCGTTGTCAATGGCTACATCCCATCCTCTCAGTGAAAAAGGTCCAAATACTCTGTCACAGCACGGCTAATCATCTGTCGGTTCTCAATCAGGTTGGAATAGAATCCCTTGATTCTTTTGCGTCTGTCACTAACGCCCAACCTTCAGGAGTTTGAAGCTCGTCACAGTCATTCAATCCCAAAATCCTACTCGGAATACCACAGACAAGGTTTAGACTTTCCGGATTCTCATGAATGCCGCCATCAATCTAGCTTATACCACGAAGATTCTGTTTGGGGAATCTAAGAGATATACGCCCGGCCTAAAGTAGAACGGAAGTGGTTGTCAATCACGTGCATTCATAGGTGAGAATGATGATGAGTGTCACGGATCATCACATTCATCAAGTTGAAGTGCAACGAATATCTTAGAATAGGAATAAAGAGAATTGAATAGAAACAGTAGTAATTGCATTAAAACTTGAGGTACATCAGAGTTCCACACCCTTAATCTATGGTGTGTAGAAACTCCACCGTTGAAAATATATAAGTGAAAGGTTCAGGCATGGCCGAATGGCCAGCCCCCCAAAATGTGATCAATAGCCTCCTAAGATGAAGAATAAAATAAAACTGAGACCAAAGATGTCTAATACAATAGTAAATTATCCTATTTATACTAGACTAGCTACTCGGGTTTACATGAGTAAGTAATTGATGCATAAATCCACTTCTGGGGCCTACTTGGTGTATGTTTAGGCTGAGCTTGATCTATCCACGAGCTGAGGCTTCTCTTGGAGATGAACGCCGAGTTATAGCGTGTTTCTGGCGTTCGACTCCGGGTTGTGACGTGTTTCTGGCGTTTAACTCCAGACAACAGCATGTACTTGGCGTTGAGCGCCACTTTACGTCGTCAATTCCCGAATAAAGTATGGACTATTATATATTGCTGGAAAGCTCTGGATGTCTACTTTCCAACGCCGTTGAGAGCGCGCCATTTGACGTTCTGTAGCTCCAAAAAATCCATTTCGAGTGCAGGGAGGTCAGATTCCAACAACATCAGCAGTCCTTTTGTCAGCCTTTTTCAAAGTTTTGCTCAAGTCCCTGAATTTCAGCCAGAAATTACCTGAAATCACAGAAAAACACACAAACTCATAGTAAAGTCCAGAAATGTGAATTTATCATAAAAACTAATGAAAACATCCCTAAAAGTAGCTTGAACTTACTAAAAACTACCTAAAAACAATGCCAAAAAGCGTATAAATTATCCGCTCATCAGTCTTCCCAATATGATTGGGTGAGTGTGACTCTCTTCCATGTCCAGAATGACAAAATCTATTGGGAGAAAGTATTTCCCAACTTTTAGCAACACATTCTCCACCACTCCTATTGCTTGCTTTTGAGTCTTGTCAGCCAGTCTGATGACCACATCTGTGGGCATTATCTCATTGATCTGCAGCCTCTTTACCAAGGATAATGGCAGTAAGTTTATGCTTGCCCCCAAATTACAGAGTGCTCTATCGAACATTGTTTCTCCTATGGCACAGGGGACGTGAAAGCTCCATGGGTCTTTTCTTTTTGCAGGCAACTCAGGTTGAATGAGGGCACTACATTCCTTGTTCAACACTATAGTCTGGCCTCCTTTGAGTGAGCTTTTCCTGGGAAAAAGTTCCTTCATATACTTGATGAATGCAGGCATTTGTTGGATGGCCTTGATGAATGGTATGTTCACATGCAGAGATGCAAACAAATCTAGGAACCTTGAGTACATTCTCTTTCCCACAGCACCATTGAGCAGTTGGGGAAATGGTGCATAGAGCTTAAGCAACTCTTGTTGTGAGATTTTTGGTTCTGGGTGATCTCTATCCTCCTCCTCTGTTGAGTTGTCTTCAGGCTGTTTGTAGAGTTTGCCTTGCTTCTCTTCAGCCTCTTGATCACTTGTAGTGACCATTTTGCAATCTTCCCATCTTACTTTCTTTGCTTCTCCTCTTGGGTTTTTCTCCGTGTCACTTGGGAAGCTATCAGTAGGTTTGGAATCTTCTGAGCTAAGCATCCCACTTGGAATTCCAGCTTCTTGATGGTCTCTCCCTAGTTCTTCATATTGGCTCGCACCTCCTCTTTGAACACCTTATTTTCTTGAATCTCTTGGCATATTCCTTCAAGTAAGGTTTCAAGCTTAGAGAGTCTGTCATCAATTGATGGTAAATTGGGATTAGAGGTGGAAGGATGAGAGGTGTTGTTGTGGTTTTGATAATGGTGTGGAGAAGTGTTGTTGTGGGGGTGTTGATATGTCCTCTATGTGAATTGTTGATGAGCTGCATTGTTGTTGGAGTTGTAACGTCTCTGGTCTTGGCTTTGATCTTGCTGATTCCCCCACCCAAAGTTTGGGTGGTTCCTCCATCCAGGGTTGTATGTCTTGGAGTATGGATCATGGTTCTGTCTAGGTGAATTTCCAATGTAGTTGGCTTGCTTAAGGTTACCCTCTGCTTCTTCTTCAACTCCTTCTTGAGTTGTTGAGGAGATGGTGATTGCTGTCACTTGGTTCCTCTCCATCTTCTTGGTGAGGTCAGCTAGCTGCTTGGTAATGAGCTTGTTCTGAGCCAGCAGAGCATCTACATTCTTTAGCTCTATTACTCCTCTAGTGTTCCCTCTTTCGGAAGCATAGAAGTAGTCATTCTCAGCTACAGTCTCTATTACATCTATGGCTTCTTCAATGGTCTTCTTCTTGTTCAATGATCCTCCAGAGGAATGGTCTACTGCCTTCTTTGATTCATATGACAAGCCTTCATAGAAGATGTGCAACTGCACCCATTCATTGAACATATTTGGTGGACACCTCCATGTTAGGTCTTTGAACCTTTTCCAAGCTTCATAAAGTGTCTCCCCATCTTGCTGTCTGAACGTCTGCACTTCAGTTCTCAGCCTATTGATCCTTTGACAGGGGTAAAACCTTGCTAAAAACTTATTCACTACCTCCTCCCAATTTGTCAGGCTTTCTTTTGGGAAGGATTCTAGCCATTTGGATGCCTTGTCCCTGAGTGAAAAAGGGAACAAGAGCAGCCTATAGACATCTGGGTGGACTCCATTAGACTTCACTGTGTCACAGATCCTCAAGAAGGTGGTCAAGTATTGATTCAGGTCTTCTTGAGCACCTCCTCCAAATGAACAATTATTCTGCACAAGAGTGATGAGCTGAGGTTTTGCTCGAAATTGTTGGCATGTATGGTGGGCTTCTGAATGCTACTTCCACAGTTACCTGGGTTTGGATTAATGTAAGAGCTTAACACTCTTCTATCCTCCCCAGTATGATTTGCTCTACCTCCTCCCCCATGGTTATTAGCCTCTTCTTCATGTTGGTTTTCCATGTTGCCTTCCATATTTAGTTCAAAGTGTTCCTCCTCCTCTTCAGCACCGATTGCACGCTTTCCTCTTGATTAAGGAGGGTCATCTCTGGTTCAGAATCGAAGGAAGTTGAAGCCCCGCTTCTTCTCCCTGTCATACAACCAACAAGTACAAGCAAGTAATAATATGTGCAGATAGTATTGCTGTCAGAATTACTGTTAGTTGTGAGTGATGCAATATATCAAACTGTTAGTGGGTTAGCAAACTGAATGGTAAATAACAAAGAACACAAAAGAGTAGAGGAGGAAGGGGCAAGGTTAACTAAAACAAAAAATTAAATCAACAAAACAAAAATGCTCAATCTAGTGATCTCCTAATTTAATCATCGTTGATGCACAATCAATCCCCGGCAACGGCGCCATAAACTTGATGCAGATGGAAACTGTCTCTCAACAAATTTCCTTTGGCAAGTGTACCGAATTTGTCGTCAAGTAAAAACCCACAATAGAGTGAGGTCAAATCCCACAGGGATTGATTGATCAAGCAACTTTAATTAGAAGAATGTTCTAGTTGAGCGAATTCAGAATTTGGGTTGAGAGTTACAGAAAATAAAATGGGCGGGAATGTAAATAACAGAAAAAGTAAATGCTAGAATTAAAGAGCTGAAAGTAAATGACTGAAAGTAAATTGCAGAATTGTAAATGGGAATGGGGTGTTTGCTCATGAAAGTAAACGCAGAAATTAAAGAGAATGGGTGAGATCAGAATTGGGGAGTTCATTGGGTGCAGGAGATGCTGCAATTCTCCGGATCAAGTTCATTTTCATCTCTTCCTCAATCAATGCACTCATTGATCTCCTTGGCAATCTTAATTGATTGAATTACAATTTCTTGCAATTCAATCTCTCAAATCTTGATCAATAGCCAATTCCTTGGTCAATTGCTCATGAGAAGAGATGAAGTGTGGTCATTGATTATACCACATGCATTTCCCAAATCAAGTATTGAGAGGATTATAGTCACATATCCATCCAAACCCAATTTGGTCCAGCATGAGAAAGCATTTCTAGCTTGATCTCTTCCTTCCTCTTTCAAGGCTCAGAAGATATCCAAGTTTGGATAGCTTTTTTTCCAAGATAACTACCCAATGGGATGAAGATCGAAAGCTTTCAAGTAAAATCAAGAGAAAAGATAGAAGAAGAATAATGAAAATTAGTATTGATCCATCAACTTACAACAGAGCTCCCTAACCCAATGAAAGGGGTTTAGTTGTTCATAGCTCTAGAAAATGAAAACAAAGATGGAGAATACATCATGGAACTAGAAGAGCAGAGTAAAATACAGAGAGTAGTGCTCTTTTCTAACTTCCAGACTCCCAAATAATTTAAAGCTACTCTTATATATACTAATCTTCTCAGCTTCTAGTTGGCTCTTCAAGTCTTGGGCCTTTGGATCTTGAGTTTGAAGCCGTTCTCTTCTTCATTTGGGCTTGGTTTTACTTGCAAAGAGAAAGTGTGAAGTGGGCAGAGACTTTAGCTCAGGACGTTAGGGGTGTTACTCGTTTTAATGAAAGTATAAGTTCGAGAACATTAGTGACATTCAACATTGTCACTAACGTTCCAATGTACCCCTTTCCCTCACGTTAGAGTCCAAGTTAACTAGGTTAACGTGGCTTCTAACGTGGCCTTGCCAACCTTCGAGAATGTTAGTGACACTTAACATTGTCACTAACGTTCCAATGTGCCCCTATGTCTCACGTTAGAGTCCACGTTAACTAGGTTAACGTGGCTTCTAACGTGTTCTTGCCAACCTTCGAGAACGTTAGTGACACTTAACATTGTCACTAACGTTCCAATGTGCCCCTATGTCTCACATTAGAGTCCACGTTAACTAGGTTAACGTGGCTTCTAACGTGGCCATTCTTAGCCATCCCCAACGTTAGTGACAATGTTGAGTGTCATTAACGTTGGCTCATCTTTCACTCATCATCGTTAGCCTTCCACGTTAACTAAGTTAACGTGGAAGTTAACGTGGCTACTTGGGGTTTTGTGGTTGCTTCCAACGTTAGTGACAATGTTAGGTGTCACTAACGTTGTTGACCACCCTTGCCTCTTACGTTAGCTCCCATGTTAACCAAGTTAACGTGGGAGTTAACGTGGTACATTGCACCTTAGGCCAACGTTAGTGACAATGTTGAGTGTCACTAACGTTGGCTTCCTTCCCCCTTTTAACGTTAGAGGCCACGTTAACTAAGTTAACATAGACTCTAACGTGGCCACTTATGATCATTGGCCAACGTTAGTGATAATGTTAAGTGTCACTAACGTTGGCTCAAAGTCCCTTCTTCACGTTAGAGTTCACGTTAACTTCGTTAACGTGACTCTTAACGTGGGCAATGATGGCTTCGAGAGCGTTATTGGCAATCACTTTTCTCATTAACTTTGCAAGTTACCTCCCATTCCACGTTAGTGGTAACGTTAATTAGATTAACGTGACTACTAAGTGGTTCTTCCTTGCTTCCCTTGGTCCTGAAATCAAGCAATAGAGTGCATCAAAGTTCTAGTCCAAGTCATGGGTAATGCAACATACAATTTATTATTAAACTCATGCAAAATCCTCATGAAATCATGTAAAATTCACAATGTATGCTTGAATCAAGGTGTAAGTGAATATCTACCCAAAACTAGCTTATTTCCTAAGAAAATGCATGAAACTACCTTAAAAACAATAAAGAAAAGGTCAGTGAAATTGGCCAAGATGCCCTGGCATCACAAAGGACTGGTCTAGGAAGCTAGACGATGCTCTATGGGCCTACAGGACGGCCTTCAAGACTCCCATTGGGATGTCACCATACCAACTAGTATTTAGCAAGGCTTGCCTGAATTTTGATGAGCAAGCTGCTGGAGAAAAGAGATTAATGCAACTCAATGAACTAGAAGAGTTTAGAAATCAAGCATATGAGAATGCAAAAATCTACAAAGAAAATACAAAAAGGTGGCATGACCAAAAGATAGTAAGAAGGGAGTTCACTGAAGGACAGAATGTGTTACTCTACAACTCAAGACTCAAGTTCTTCCCTGAAAAACTTAAGTCTCGATGGTCAGGACCTTTCACCATACTCAAAGTGTTTTCCTATGGTCATGTGGAGCTCATGGAAGACAAGACTCCGAGGACTTTTTCTGTCAATGGCCTTAGACTCAAATACTACTTGGGAGGCTCCTTGGAGGAGCAGAGAGTGAGCTACAAGCTCAGCTAAAGATGAAGGAATGTCAAGCTAATGACAATAAAGAAGCGCTAGTTGGGAGGCACCCCAACACTTTATCCTTTTTGATTTAATTGCTTTTCTTAGATGTAGTTTAAATTCTGTGAATTAGATAGCTTAATTTTCAGTAATTAGGACTAGTTTACAATTGTAGATTAGGAAGTTTGATGTTATCTTTGATAGTTAGATCTTCTTTACACTCTTTTATTTCTTTTTATTTGGGATTTGCAACTAGATGAATGCATAACTAATGATGAGTGAATGGGCTGAGAACTAGCTAAAGTGCTAAGTTTGGTGTGGCCTCTCACCCACTTAATCTAGGCTTACAAACAATTAACAAGTTTGATTTTGAAGAGTAAGCCCAGAGATTAAGTTTGGTATGGCCACCACCAATGATAACATATTAGCCCAAGTTACCCAATTTGAAAGCACTTAATGTTTTGGGTAAGAACATGAACGTGATTTAATGAGTTCAGAGGAGTTTGGAATCAAAAGAAAATGAAAAGATTGATGTTGTTCCACTCTTATGAACACATTAAATATACAATGATGAATATTAAGATGCCAAAGAATTAAGTTTGGTGTCCCAAGAGACACCCATCAGTTGCAACCCAATTTATTCTTGATGAGAAGGAATGTGAAAGGGCTATTTTATCATCACTAATGGGTTCAGTTTCAATTTCAGGAGAGAAGATGGGGCTCACATGGTAAACAACTCACAAAACAAGGAAGTCAAAGTGTACTTGCACTTTGAAACTCAACACACGCAGAAGACACAGTGAGAAAAGAGTTGGCGCCTCTTCCCACGCTAGGCGCCACTTCCCAAAGTGGGAAAACATTTAATCCCTTTTATTTCCCACCTTCGAACCACATCATTCACACATTATAAAAGCCTCACTCCCCATCTCCTCTCCTACTTCAACAACCCCTACAACACTCACCTTTGCATCTCCTTTCATCTTCTACTATCCCCTATTTTTTTTCTTTTTCTTGATTAGGACAATCAAGTCCTAAGTTTGGTGTTAAAGCAAAACCTTGTTTTGCCTTTTCTTTCTTTCAACCCCTTTTTTTCACACTCTCCCAACCTAATGGCACCACCAAAAAGCTCAGCCTCAAAGAAAAGAAGAACCAGGGAACCAACCTCTGGATCCTCAAGCTCTTTCAATACCTAAAAGTTCCTCTCCACATTCAACCAAAACCAATTTTATGGTTAGGTGAGTGAGAGGGAAATCATTCCAGAAGTTAGATTCCAACTAGGGAGGAATGAGCACATTGAGATCAACATTGAGATTGAAAAGAGGGGTTGGTCACTCTTATGTAACCCACCAAGAAAAGTGGTAGAAAGCTTGGTGAGGGAGTTCTATGCCAATGCGGTACCTCAACCAGGGCAACAATATGGCTACATTAGCTATGTGAGGGGAAAATCCATTGACTATAGCCCCTCTAACATAGAAAGAATGCTAATGGTGAAGAGAGAATGAAGCAACAAAACCCTGGGTTTGAAGAGATTTTGAGCGAAATATGTGTGATGAATGTGTAGCGGATAAACGACAAGGATGGGATACCCAACCAATTGAGGAGAAGAGATTTGAGCCCCCAAGCTAGAGGGTGGCTAGAATTTGTGAGGAGGTCCCTGATCCCCACATCCAACACTTCAGAGGTGACTAAGAAGAGAGTTGTGCTCATCTACAGCATCATAAAAGGAGAGAACATCAATGTGGGGGAGATGATTGCCAACAACATCAACAAAGTGCTGAAAAGCACCAGTGACAACACAAGATTGGCATTCCCTAGTATTATACAAAGGCTGTGTGATGAGGCTAGAGTTGAAAAGATTATTGATGAGGTGATTGTGAAGCAAGACAAGTTCATAACTACCAAGAAGATGGCGAAAGTGGTGGCTGTCCACCCACTCAACAGAGCTAGAGAACGAAGAGCCCATGCTCATGAACCACAACAACAACAAGAAAAAGGAGAGGCAGAAGAGCAACCTCAATTTTTAGCACTTCAACCACCACCACACTACCAATATCAACAATTTCCAGAGGGATTCAATTGGGAGCAAATGCAAGGAGATGTACACCAAATGAGGGGAGATCTACACCACTTGAGGGAGGATGTCAACCAACTCAAGGAGGCTCAGTAACAACAATGGAGCCAAGTCAACCAAAACATTCAACAACTCCAAGAGAATTGGGAGCATACGAGGAAGGAGCAGCAAGAACAATTTGATTGGGGAGAGGTGCGAAGTGCACTGGACAAAATATGAGAGCAAGGCAAGTGGCAACAGAGGAACTTAGCCGAGTTCAGGCATCTCTATGATGCCAGAACCATATCCAGGAGGCAGTATGACATCAACACACAAGCAAAGCTAAATCACTTGTGTAATGCCATTGCCGCTCTAAACCCAAGTTACCCAACCTTCATGCAAGGGATGGAAGAGCTAAGTGCAAGACAAGAGGAAATCCTAGCCAAACATAAGGAAGATGAGAAGAATTACATGAGGAGGGTAGGATTCTGGAAGCCCAAGGACACCAAGGCTCAAGAAGGTTCCTCCAAGCCAGATAAAGGTGGCTCATCCCCTCACAAGAAGAAGGACAAAGGGAAGGGCCAATGAACTGAAGATGATGCTGCTCAAGGTTGTTGAGTCCCATGGTTAACACTTTCTAATTTCTGAATTATGTTTAAGTCTTTGCTTTATTTACTTCTTGAATAATCATGCTAGGGTAGTTTATGTTTTATGCTTAGTCTCAATTCCTGTTTGAACTCTTTATGAGTCTTTTTTTTTTTTCAAGAAAGAAAATTCCATGTATTTCAAGTCTTCATTACAACTTAAATAAAAATAGAACTTGTCTCCATAAGAGTTACTGTGAGTTGTGCAAAAATAATAAGAGAGACCAAGGCTAAGAGGGATCATCAAACAAACTAAGAAACAAAAAGCTAAATGTAGAACCTTGGATGAACTAAAAAGAAAATGAGTCATGGAGAGAACTAGTCCTAGAAGGTATAACAAAAAGAAGACTAAGGGGTGTTCCTTGAATATCCATAGAACCAAGAAGTAGTAAGCAATAAAGACCCAAGGCTCTGAGCATCAACTACTGGGATAGAAAAGAAAAAGGAACATTAAAAAGCTCAAAAAGAATCAATGATCCAAGTAGATGCTTGTGGTGAAGATGTGTCAAGAAGAGACCTGGGCAAGTAAATTCTTAGGGGTGTCTCAACACCCAGTACCCTAAAACCAACTGGTTTGGGAGTGCTAATTGAAAGTCTAATTAAAGGGTTGTCTTGAGACAGAACACTTAGAGTCGTGGTCAAGAAAGCAAAACAACCTTTACTACTTCAAGGTGATAATCAATAGAAATGACCCCTAAAGCCTACACCTGAGTGAACCCTCAAGGATCCAAGAGCTTTCGATGACAATTAAAACATTTATATATGTGTTAGGCACCTAGTTTTACACTTAGTTGTGTTGCAATCTTTCGAAGCCAAGGCCTCAAGATATAAAGGGTTACTCACATTAATTTGCTTGGGACAAGCAAATCTTAAGTTTGGTGTTGTGATGACTTGCATCATCTACCCTTCTTTCTTGCATAAAGAAGACTATAAAAGAGCACAAATCTCATTTGATCAGTACAATTCATGCATTATTTGATGAATATTATGGTACACTACTTTGAGATGAGTTGTGCTGAATTGCAGGGGAAAAAGGCATCAAAAATAAGAAGAAGACAAACAAGAAGTTGGGCGTGTGAGATTGGCATATCACTTGGGGGCAAATGCCACAAAAATGCACTGGCGTGGCACGCCAGGAGCTAAGTGTGGCACGCCAGTACTAAATTCCAGAAGGGAGATCCAAGCATGCTTGTGGGTGTGGCATGCCAGGAACTAGGCGTGGCACGCTAGTACAAAATTTTAGAGACCAAAATGGAGGAAACAAAAGGGGCGTGGCATGCCAGGTTGGGCGTCGCACGCCTGACCCATCAACTACTATGGGCGTGCCACTTGAAGTCGAAAGCGTGGCACGCCAACTCACTACCTCAAGAGGAACCTCCACTACAGCGTGCCACTTGGTGTCGAAGGCGTGGCACGCCAGCTCTAAAAAGTCACTTTGGCGTGCCACTTGAAGACCCAGGCGTGGCACACCAAGCTTGAAGAGTGCACAAATACATGGGCGTGCCACTTGAGCAGCATGGCATGGCACGCTGGTACAATGATCCAGAGAAGGGGCTGAAGGCTATTGAAGACTGGGCGTACCACTTGAAGTCGAAGGTGTGGCACGCCAACCTCTCAACCTCACTTGGGCGTGCCACTTGGTGTCAAAGGCATGGCACGCCAGTTCCAAAAAGTCACTTTGGCATGCCACTTGAAGGCCAAGGCGTGGCATGCCACTTACTGGAGTGAGACAAGATCATGGGCATAGCACGCCAACCTTTAGGCATAGCACGCTGGTATAAGTTTCCAGAGAGGGTGGAAGAGGCCAATTACATGGGGCATGCCACATGGTATCGAAGGTGTGGCACGCCAATCACTATTCTTCACTTAGGCGTGCCACTTGAGCAACCAGGCGTGGCACGCCAGTGTCACTCAGAGGCCAAAGCATCATTGGGACGTGCCACTTGAGTTCGTGGCGTGGTACGCCAAATAGAGGAACCACTCACTCACAAAGGGGCGTGGCATGCCAGACCCAGGGCGTGCCACGCTAGTTCAAGTTTCCAGAGGCAAACGACGTGGAGAAATCAAAGGGCGTGCCACTTGAGCTCGAAGGCGTGGCACGCCAACACAAGAATGCCACTATGGCGTGTGATAAACCACTATTTTATGATTTATCTTGTACTTAATTGAGTGGATTTTATCAATCTTTCATACACTTATTCATACTAAATGCATGGGTTTACATTCTCCTTCCTGATTTTGTGCTATGATTGAAAACATACTTCTTTGGTCTTAATTTAGCTAATATTAATCCTATCTTCTTACCATTAGATGCCTTGATATGTGTGTTAAGTGCTTTCAGGGATTACAGGACAGGAATGGCTCAGAGGATGGAAAGGAAGCATGCAAACGTGGAAGGAATACAAGAAGTTGAAGAAATTGCAAAGCTGTCAACCTGACCCTCTCGCACTAAAACGGTCATAACTTGAGCTACAGAGGTCCAAATGAGATGGTTTTAGTTGCATTAGAAAGCTAACATCCGGGGCTTTGCAAAGATATATAATTTTCCATAGCTTCCCTGAAGTTAGGCAACGCGGACGCGTGAATGACGCGCCCGTATCGTATCTGCGAATCTCAACCCATGCAAATGCATGGATGACGCCTCCGCGTCACTTTGCCGCGACTTGTACGAACCAGATTTCATAATCAACGATTTCTGGGCTATTTCTAACCCAGATTTCAGCCCAGAAAACACAGATTAGAAGCTATAAAATGGGGGAATCCATTAATTCATCATCATACACTCATAACACACTTTTCATAATTTTAGATGTAGTTTTCAGAGAGAGAGGTTCTCTCCTCTCTCTTAGAATTTAGGATTAGGATTTCTATTAGGATTGATGCCAAGGCATCTAGGCCAGTTTCACTAACCTTTTCTTTACTATTTTAGGGTAGTTTCATGTATTTTCTTAGTAAATAAGGCAAGTTTTGGATGAAATTACACTTACACCTTGATTCAAGCAACTTTTGTGAACTTTGCATAATTTCATGAGTATTTTGCTAGAATTGCATGATAAATTGATGATGCATAATCTCATGACATTGGCTAGAGCTTTGATGCACTTTAATTTCTTGTTTTCAGGGCAAAGGAAGCAAGGAAGAACCACGTTAGTATTCACGTTAACCTAGTTAACGTGAACACTAACATGGAATGGTAAAGCTTGCAACGTTAATGAGAAAACTGATCACCAATAAAGCCTGCGAAGCCATCCAAAGCTCACGTTACTTGCCACATTAACTAAGTTAACGTGATAGTTAACGTAGAAAAAAAATGAACTCCAACGTTAAGAGAAAAAGTGAACACCACTAACGTTGGAGAACTTGGCAATGATCCACGTTAAGAGTCACGTTAACTTAGTTAACTTGAACTCTAACGTGGAAGAGGAAAACAAAAGCCAACGTTAGTGACACTCACTTTTGTCACTAACGTTGGACCAACTAGCATTGCCTACGTTAACTTTCACGTTAAGACTATTAACGTGAAGGTTAACGTGGAGTTGAGATCAAAGAGTCAACGTTAGTGACATTCACTTTTGTCACTAACGTTGGAAGATGGCATCACTACTACGTTAAGAGCCACGTTAACTTAGTTAACGTGAGTTCCAACGTAGAGAATGTGGCATTTGGAGCGTTAGTGACAAAGGTGAGTGTCACTAACGCTCTCGAAGGTGGATCACACCTACGTTAAGAGTCATGTTAGCTATACTAACGTGGACTCTAACGTAGGAACATAGGGGAACTAAGCAACGTTAATGGGAAAAGTGATTCTCATTAACGTTTGCGAAGGGGTATAAGCCAACGTTATTGGGAAAATTGAGTCCCAATAACGTTAGCCAAGTTTTGAGAAAGCAACGTTAGTGGTCACGTTAAGACCACTAACGTTGGATTTAACGTGGGTATATAAGGTTGGAACGTTAGCGGAAAAAGTGAATGCCACTAACGTTCTCGAACCCACAATGGCAATAACGTTAAATCTTACTAAATACCCAAAGCCTAATTCATATTTCTCTGCAAGTTAGGCCCACTAAAGATGAGAACTGCTTCAACTCAAGATCCAAAGCCCACATCCAGGACTTGAAAAACTCACTAGCAGATCAAGAGGAGTAGTATATATAGGAGTAGTTTTGAACTATAGAGAAGTTTGGCACTTTTGGGAACTACTCTCTATAGATTTACTTTTCTGCACTTTTAGCATGGATTCTTCTTTTCTGCCATTTTTCATTTCTAGAGATATGAACAACTAAACCCCTTTCATTGGGTTAGGGAGCTCTGTTGTAATTTGATGGATCAATTATAGTTTTCATTCTTCTTCTTCTTTCTTTTCTCTTGATCTTACTAGAAAGCTTTCGATCTTAATTCAATTGGTTAGTGTCTTGGAAAAGAAACTCTCCATAATTGGATTTCCTTTGAGCCTTGGAAAAGGGATGAAGAGATCATGCTAGAAATGCTTTCTCATGTTGGACCAAATTGGGGTTTGGGCGAATATAGTGACATGTAATCCTCCCAACACTTTGATTTGGAAATACATGTGGTATAATCAGTGACCACACTTCATCTCTTCCCATGAGCAATTAAATCAAGGAATTGGGTAATTGTTCAAGCTTAGAGAGATTGGATTGCCAAGGAATTGGGATCCAATCACTTAAGATTGCCAAGGAGATCAATGAATGCATTGATTGAGGAAGAGATGAGAATGAACTTGATCCGGAGAATGCAACATCTCTTAAAACCAATGATTTCCCCATTTCTGATCTTACCCATTCTCTTTACTTTCTGCCATTTAACTTCTTTCTCATTACCCCAAATCCCCATTTAAGATTCTGCACTTTAATTTCTGTTATTTACTTTCCAGTCATTTAAATTTCTGCATCCCAATCTAAATTCTGTTTAGCTCAACTAGCACATTCTTCTAACTAAAGTTGCTTGACCAATCAATCCTTGTGGGATTCGACCGCACTCTATTGTGAGTTTTACTTAACGACAATTCGGTATACTTGCCGAAGGAAAATTCGTTGAGAGACAAGTTTTCATGCATCAAGTTTATAGCGCCGTTGCCGGGGATTGATTTTGAATCAACAATGATTAAGTTTAAAGATCACTAGATTGAGCATTTTTCTTTTTGTTTAGTTTATTCAATTAATTTCTTTTAGTTTACTTTAATTTCTTCCTCACCCCCTTCTCCCTCTTTTATTTTTTTCGTTCTTTCTTCCTTTGATTACAATTCTGCTCACTAACCCACTAACTGTTTGATAATTTGCATCACTCACGCTAACAATTACTTTAACAAGAATAGTTTCTTCATTTTATCTCCTGTTTGTTGTATGACAGGGAGAAGAGAAGGGGTTTCAACATCCTTTGATTCAGAACCTGAAAGAACCCTTTGGAGACTAAGAAGGGAAGCAAGAGGGAAAAGGATTATTGGTGCTGAGGAAGGAGAGGAAGAGTATTTTGAACCCAACATGGAAGAGAATTTGGAGAACAATCATGAAGAGGAAGCTCATAATCATGTCAGAGAAGGCCATGCAAACCGGGCTAGGCAAGAAAGGAGAGTTTTAGGATCCTATATCAATCCTAATCCAGGAAATTGTGGAAGCAGCATTCAGAAGCCCACCATACATGCCAACAATTTCGAGCTAAAACCCCAGCTCATCACTCTTGTGCAAAATAATTGCTCATTTGGAGGAGGTGCTCAAGAAGATCCTAATCAACACTTAACCACCTTCTTGAGGATTTGTGACACAGTGAAGTCCAATGGAGTCCATCCAGATGTCTATAGGTTGCTCTTGTTCCCTTTTTCACTCAGGGACAAGGCATCCAAATGGCTTGAATCCTTCCCAAAGGAAAGCTTAACTAATTGGGAAGAAGTGGTGAACAAGTTTTTAGCAAGATTTTACCCTCCTCAAAGGATCAATAGGCTAAGAACTGAGGTACAAACTTTTAGACAACAAGATGGTGAGACACTTTATGAAGCATGGGAGAGATTCAAAGACCTAACAAGGAGATGCCCGCTAGAGATGTTTAATGAGTGGGTTCAACTTCACATCTTCTATGAAGGTCTTTCCTATGAGTCAAAGAAGGATGTGGATCATTCATCAGGAGGCTCTCTAAATAAGAAGAAAACCATTGAAGAAGCCATAGATGTCATTGAAATAGTTGCTGAAAATGACTACTTCTATGCCTCCGAAAGAAGTAACACCAGAGGAGTAATAGAGCTGAACCACATGGATGTATTGTTAGCTCAAAACAAGATGATCACCAAGCAGCTAGCAGATCTTACCAAGAAGGTAGAGGAGAACTAAGTTGCAGCAGCCATCATTTCATCATCAGCTCAAGAAGGAGTAAACATAGGAGAAGAAGGTGACTGGGAGCAAGCCAACTATGTTGGAAATTCACCTAGACAAGTCCATGATCCATACTCCAAAACTTACAACTCTGGATGGAGAAATCACCCCAACTTTTGATGGGGAAACCAACAAGACCAAGGGCAAGATCAGAGACGCCACAACCTCAACTCCAACAACAATGCTACTCTTCAAAACACCTCACAGAGATATTACCAACATCCATCTAACCCACCTTCTCAACCACCTAATCTCAACCCACCATCATCAACAGATGATAGGCTCTCAAAGATTGAAGCTCTGCTTGAAAACTTATGCAGAGAAGTCCAAGACAACAAAGTGTTTAAGGAAGAAGTGCGAGCCAATATCGAGAACCAAGGAGAAAACATCAAGAGATTGGAGTCCCAAGTAGGGTATTTATCTCAACAAATTCCTAAACCCACTGATGGATTCCCTAGTGATACAGAGAAGAATCCAAGAGGAGAAACAAAGAAGGTGAGATAGGAAGAATGCAAAATGATAACCACAAGTAATGAGGGGAGTATGAATAGAGTAGAACACCTCCAAAATAACTAAAAGGAAAGCCAGGAGGAAGGAAGCTATACAACTCAACTTACATCCAAGGAAGAGCTAAAGAAGAAGGATGTGTTGAACCCATATGCACTTTTTCCCCACAGGCTTAAAGGTGGTGTAGCAGGGAGAATGTACTCAAGGTTCCTTGATATGTTTGCATCTCTTGATGTAAATATACCATTTATTAAAGCTCTCCAGCAAATGCCTTTCTACATCAAGTATATAAAGGAGCTACTAGCCAGAAAAAGTCCATTGAAGGGTGGACAAACAATAAAAATGAACAGGGATTGCAGTGCTCTCATTCAACTAGGGCCACCCACAAAAAAAAAGGATCCAGGGAGTTTCCACGTTCCTTGTGCCATAGGAGAAACAATGATTGACAAAGGCTTTGTGACTTGGGAGCAAGCATCAACTTAATGCCTCTCTCCCTCATGAAGAAGCTCCAAATCAATGAACTAACTCCTACTGATGTAATTATTAGATTGGTTGACAAAACTCAAAAACAAGCAATAGGAGTGGTTGAAAATGTGCTGGTTAAGGTTGGGAACTACTATCTTCCCACAGATTTTGTTGTTCTAAAAATGGATGAGAATCCTATTTATCCCATCATTCTGGGAAGACCATTCCTAACCACAGCAAGAGCACTCATAGATGTAGAGCGAGGAGAGCTAGTGTTGAGAATACATGATGAGCATCTCACTTTCAATGTTTTCAACCTCTCACAAGAATCAAGTCAAGAGAACAAAGAATTAAGAGAAGAGCAGAAGAAGCACTTATACAAGAAACAAACAAGGAAGCACAAACAACACAATTGGAAACCCCATTGGTCAGGAAGCCATGCATTCAAGAAGAACCTCATTCAAAGGTAATCCAAAGGGAACCAGAACCACCAAATTCATGCAGAGGAAACAACAAGGATCCCTTAAGGAAAGGAGCTATAGAGAACAAGCAAGCATCAAGAGATACAAAGAAGAAAGTCCCAAGGGGATGGAGAAATAAGAAAATTCCTATAGAAAATTTCTCGCCAGGTGATGAAGTGATCTGTACATACTTTCCATGTATACCACCTCACCTCCCCACTATTCCATCTCAGCTGCCTCCTGTGTACATTATCAACAAAATCTTATCCTTGGAGCATATGGAGCTTATCAACAAAGCCAATGGACATAGGTTCACTGCAAGAGGAGAGGATTTCAAGCACCACCAACCACCCTAACAAGGGTCAAACGTCAAGCTAATGACACTAAAGAAGCGCTTCATGGGAGGCAACCCATGTTCTATACCTCCTTTCTTAAATCTCTAATAATAGTAATAAGCCAATTTTCATGGAATTTCAAATCAATTTTGACAACTAATATAAAGCTCCTCTACATGCAATGTATAGTACATGATAAGTTTGGTATTCAAAGCACATCAAGTGAGGTTTGAACACACCCTATGAGGAAGATTTATTCCCCAAACTTGTTGCACCATGTGATCACAAACAAGTTTGGTGTACCAACGTGCATGCATGGAAAGCTTAATGGTTGATTGATTTATATTCATGGAAAGTATTTAGTCATGTAAAAACAAAAGAAAAATAAATATTTTGTTAGTTCACAAATTTTTCCCACCAAAAATTTCAAATAACCCATTACATTTTCTTTTCGTATATAGGGAATCAAAAAGTACATTGATGGTACTTGATGGGGCAATTGAAGAAGGAAGATTCGGCCAAGGGAATTTCACACTTGTCTTTATGGGAAATGTCCTTGGAAGTGTTGCCATGCAACATTGGGAATAGATCATTTTGAAGACTGAACCAAGACCCCATAAAGGAGGTAATCCTTGTGCTCACCTTGCACCAAACCCCAACCGTTCACTATCAAGGTCGTGCCATTGATCTACACCATTCAACTATCACCACCAGCCTATATAAAGAACCCTCACCAATCTAGTCCCTCTCAAATATTCATCCAACCCACTTCTCTTCCTTATCTCAAAACACATTTCTCCAAAACACATTCTGTCTCAACCCAACCGAACTCTATCTTCAAACCCCTAATCTTTACTATCTTCGCAATTCAATTCTCACTCATGGCATCATCAAGTTCCAAAAGGCGAAGAGGAAAGGAACCCATGGAGCAGCCTTCCTTCGACGCCGGGAGATTCAAAACAGCATTCCATGAGCTTGAGTTCGAATGAATAAAGGACAAGAAGATACTGCTCGAATCAACATTCCAGTTCAATGAAGATGAATGTCCACAAATTCGAGAGAAGATTGAGAAAAGGGGTTGGCAAAAGCTCACTAACCCGGAAGCAAGGGTAAATGCAACTCTCATCAGGGAATTTTATGCAAATGTGGTTAGAGAAGACAAGACCATAACCCCCACCTTCAAAAGCTATGTAAGAGGAACAGAGGTAGATTTCAGCCCAAATGCTATAATTAGAACTCTTCATCTGAAATCACCACAATTTGTTGAGCTCGGGTACCAAGAAAGAATGAACAATGGCCCCGACAATGATGAATTGGAAGAAATTGTAGGTGACATATGCATTGTGGGATCTGACTGGGAAAGATATTTGGATATGAGGCCCCGGTTCATCAGGAGAGGAGACCTCATCCCAGAAGCCAAGGGATGGTTTGAGCTTGTGAGACGATCTATCCTTCCAGCCGCAAACAATTCTGAGGTCAATATTGCTCGAGCTACCATGGTACATTGTCTAATAAGGGGTGGAAGCATCAATGTGCATGAAATTATAGCTGAAGGAATTCAAGAATCAGCCGAGAAGAAAGACTCGGGTGCTAGACTTTGGTACCCCAGCACCATCCTTAGATTATGCATGAAAGCTAAGGTTGTCTTTAAAGATAGCAATCCAACTTGGGTAGGGCTTGGGAGATCACTTACACTCCAACGCATAACCCATGTGACTCCAGCTCAACAGCAGAAAAGACCCCATCTAAGGAAGAGGGCATCAGAAGAAGCACAAGAGGAAGAACCTATCCAAGAAGAAACCCAATCAACAGAACATCATCAAGAAGGGTATTATGACCCAACCAACATCAATTTGGGTCACATCCGAGGAGCCATTGATGATTTATCAAGAATATACATGGAAGGACAAGAACAACAGCTGCAATTTCAATCTCAGAGAATGGATTGTCAAGAGAAAATGGTAACAAATTGGATGAATCAACAAAGGGAATGGCAGAAACAGCTAATGGAGCAGCAACAAGAGCACTACTCCCAGCTTACTCAAGCCATCAATCAAGTGTCTGAAAGGCAAGAAAGCCAAGATAAATGCCTCCAGGAACTCAATCAACGCCAGATGAATCAGATGAAAGCATTCAACGAATTCAGCGTGCTAAATGAAGGAAGGCAACTGCATCGAGAAGAATTCAGCATCAACACTCAGGCAAGGTTAAACTATATGACTGAGCACATGCATCACTTGCACCCCGACATCCCAAGTTATGAGAAAGTTCGTAAGAACTTAACAGAACAAGAAGAGGGGAAGGTGAAACAGCAAAAGGAAGCATTGAAGAAGAAGATGGAGGATGCCGATTTCTGGAAAAAGCTGATGGGGAAGCGCAAGGGGAATGGAGACTCAAGTAATCAAGGAGAATCCCAAGGGAGCAGAAGAACATGAGCATACCAATAAGTGAAAGGTGGTGAAGTTCCTTTTTAGTTTATCTTTTTCAAAGCTTTAAATAAGGAAAATCATGTATGAAATAGAACATGCTTCCATGGTAGTTTAGGACTTTCAATTATGCATTTAAGTTTTATTGCTTAGACTAAGTGTGCTAGCTTAATGTCTTAAGTGTTCACTTTCACCTTTCTTACTTGTATGCTTGTCTCTTTAAGTTAATCAAAAAGAAAATGTTATGAAAAGAACAAGAGTGGAGTTATTTTATGAAGTGCATTCTGAATGTTTGTGGTAGGTTGATTAGTAAGCTAAGTTGGTTCACCAAAGAAGGAAAGAAAGAAACTATCTATCCTAAGTCCTTTGTTTGAAACACACCCTTTGAGACTAGCTAAACAATAAGATCCCAATAAGAAAAGAGGAAGAGCAATAAAAGTGAAAAGGAAAGAAACACAATAAGAAACAATGCTAGGCATCAAGGGTTTCAAAACTGAGGCATATGTCTGTGGTGTTTATGTACAAAGGATATACTTGGATGAATAAGCTCTTAGGGGTGCATTATCACTTGGTAACTTGGATTAACTAATCCGGGATTATCAGCTGAAAGTCCACTACCAAGAGTAACCTTTGCTACAAAACACTTAGTAACCCAAAGAGGTGCTGGACACCAAGGTCTCAAGAAAGAAAAAAATAACAAACCATATGCCTGTGGTGTGTATGTATGAGGGAAAGAGACTTGAGGGAGTAAGTCCTTAGGGGTGTCTTAATACCTAGCACCTTAAAACCAACTGGTTTGGGAGTGTTGGCTGAAAGCTTACCATAAAGAGTCGCCCTCTTACAAAGCACTTAACAAAAAGAAAAATAACTTTGAAAAAGAAGGAAGGATTAATAAGAAAGAAGCCTCAAAGGATGCAATCAAGAAGGTGACTAAGGATTTGATAAAGGCTTGAAACCTAGAGGGAAAGAACCTAAGTTGCTATGCATGAAACCCTATAAACCAAGAATGCTACTTCTATTTTATCTTCTTGTTATTTCATTTCATTCTTCTTATGCTTCAGTACTTGCTTAGGGACAAGCAAGCTTTAAGTTTGGTGTTGTGATGCCAGGGCATCTAGGCCAGTTTCACTGACCTTTTCTTTACTGTTTTAGGGTAGTTTCATGCATTTTCTTAGTGAATAAGGCAAGTTTTGGATGAAATTACACTTACACCTTGATTCAAGCAACTTTTGTGAACTATGCATAATTTCATGAGTATTTTGCTAGAATTGCATGATAAATTGATGATGCACAATCCCATGACTTTGGCTAAAGCTTTGATGCACTTTAATTGCTTGTTTTCAGGGCAAAGGAAGCAAGGAAGAGCCACGTTAGTATTCACGTTAACCTAGTTAACGTGAACACTAACGTGGAATGGTAAAGCTTGCAACGTTAATGAGAAAAGTGATCACCAATAACGCCTGTGAAGCCATCCAAAGCTCACGTTACTTGCCACGTTAACTAAGTTAACGTGGTAGTTAACGTAGAAGAAAAATGAACTCCAACGTTAAGAGAAAAAGTGAACACCACTAACATTGGAGAACTTGGCAATGATCCACGTTAAGAGTCACGTTAACTTAGTTAACGTGAACTCTAACGTGGAAGAGGAAAACAAAAGCCAACGTTAGTGACACTCACTTTTGTCACTAACGTTGGACCAACTAGCATTGCCTACGTTAACTTTCACGTTAAGACTATTAACGTGAAGGTTAACGTGGAGTTGAGATCAAAGAGCCAACGTTAGTGACACTCACTTTTGTCACTAACGTTGGAAGATGGCATCACTACTACGTTAAGAGCCACGTCAACTTAGTTAACGTGAGTTCCAACGTAGAGAATGTGGCA
Source organism: Arachis hypogaea (assembly GCF_003086295.3). Taxonomy (NCBI): domain Eukaryota; kingdom Viridiplantae; phylum Streptophyta; class Magnoliopsida; order Fabales; family Fabaceae; genus Arachis; species Arachis hypogaea. The sequence continues at coordinate 41,475,808 of NC_092044.1, forward strand.
TTTGGAGCGTTAGTGACAAAGTTGAGTGTCACTAACGCTCTCGAAGGTGGATCACACCTACGTTAAGAGTCACGTTAGCTATACTAATGTGGACTCTAACGTAGGAACATAGGGGCACTAAGCAACGTTAATGGGAAAAGTGATTCCCATTAACGTTTCCGAAGGGGTATAAGCCAACGTTATTGGGAAAAGTGAGTCCCAATAACGTTAGCCAAGTTTTGAAAAAGCAACATTAGTGGTCACGTTAAGACCACTAACGTTGGATTTAACGTGGGTATATAAGGTTGGAACGTTAGTGGAAAAAGTGAATGCCACTAACGTTCTCGAACCCACAATGGCAATCAACATTAAATTTACTAAATACCCAAAGCCTAATTCATATTTCTCTGCAAGTTGGACCCACTAAATATGAGAACTGCTTCAACTTAAGATCTAAAGCCCACATCCAGGACTTGAAGAACTCACTAGAAGATCAAGAGGAGTAGTATATATAGGAGTAGTTTTGAACTATAGAAAAGCTTGGTACTTTTGGGAACTACTCTCTATAGATTTACTTTTCTGCACTTTTAGCATGGATTCTTCTTTTCTGCCATTTTTCATTTCTAGAGCTATGAACAACTAAATCCCTTTCATTGGGTTAGGGAGCTCTATTGTAATTTGATGGATCAATTATAGTTTTCATTCTTCTTCTTCTTTCTTTTCTCTTGATCTTACTAGAAAGCTTTCGATCTTAATTCAATTAGTTAGTTGTCTTGGAAAAGAAACTCTCCATAATTGGATCTCCTTTGAGCCTTGGAAAAGGGATGAGGAGATCATGCTAGAAAAGCTTTCTCATGTTGGACCAAATTAGGGTTTGGGTGGATATAGTGACATGTAATCCTCCCAACACTTTGATTTGGAAACACATGTGGTATAATCAGTGACCATACTTCATCTCTTCCCATGAGTAATTAAATCAAGGAATTGGGCAATTGTTCAAGCTTAGAGAGATTGGATTGCCAAGGAATTGGGATCCAATCACTTAAGATTGCCAAGGAGATCAATGAATGCATTGATTGAGGAAGAGATGAGAATGAACTTGATCCGGAGAATGCAACATCTCCTAAACCCAATGATTTCCCCATTTCTGATCTTACCCATTCTCTTTATTTTCTGCCATTTAACTTCACGCTCATTACCCCGAATTTCCATTTAAGATTCTGCACTTTAATTTATGTTATTTACTTTCCAGTCATTTAAATTTCTGCATCTCAATCTAAATTCTGTTTAGCTCAACTAGCACATTCTTCTAACTAAAGTTGCTTGACCAATCAATCCTTATGGGATTCGACCTCACTCTATTGTGAGTTTTACTTGACGACAATTCGGTATACTTGCCAAAGGAAAATTTGTTGAGGGACAAGTTTTCATGCATCAAGGATTAGGATTGTTTCTTCATACCAGGTTTAATAATTTATGTTTCTCTTCTATTTTTGTTTACTCTGAAGCTTTTATTTGTATTTGATTTATGTTGCCCAATTGGCTTATGAACTTTTCCATGTTAGAATTGACATCTCCATGCAATTTGAGGTATTCCAGATATTTATGATTTTAATTTAGTTTTCCATATTCTTGGCTCTGGTTGATTAATTGGTGACTCTTGAGTTATCAAACTCATCGTGATTGATGATTGCTATTTTTTCTAATTGAAGTGAATTCCAATAACTCTAGTCCTTTCTTAGGAATTGACTAGGACCTGAGGATCAAACTAATTAGTCCACTTGACTTTCCTTTGCTTTAGTAAAAGTTAACTAAGTGGGATTAAAACTCAATTCTCATCACCATCGATAAGGATAACTAGGATAGGACTTCCAATTTCTTATATCTTGCCAAGAGTTTATTTTACAGTTATTTATTTATTTTACCTGTCAATTAACATACTTCTTCCTTACTTTCGAAACCCCCAATTTACAAGACTCATAACCAATAATAAGAACATACCTCCCTGCAATTCCTTGAGAAGACGACTCGAGGTTTGAATACTTCGGTTATCAATTTATTTAGGGGTTTGTTACTTGTGACAACCAAATGTTTGTATGAAGGGATTTTTTGTTGGTTTAGAATCTGTACTTACAACGCGACTATATTTTTATAAAATTCTTTACTAACAGAAATCTTAACGTCAAAATGGCGCCGTTGCCGGGGAATTGCAAACGTGTGCCTTATTATTGGTTATTGTAAATATTTTTCTTTTACTTGTTTATTTGTTTTTTTCTCTTCCCCCTTTATTTCTGATAACTAGTATGAATTCTCACCCCTCTCGCTTTGAGTTTGGTTCTAATTTTGTTGCAAGGAATGGAAGCTATAACAGGACTATGCATCAAGGTCTAAGCAATCAAAGATGGATGGAGCCAAAAGGATCTGATCACCCCTTTAGGCAACAACACCCTCCTAGATATCATGGATAGAGACCATTCTACAATGCATACCCAACTGATTTGGTGGACCACCTTGTAGCTACCAACAAGCCCCACCCTATGCTCAGAGACCATCCTCTCAACATAGTTTCAACCCACCATATTCACAAGCTTCTTTTCACCATTCACTACCACATGACCCTTATCAACTCCAATGCCAATCCAATTACTCCCAAGAACCACCAATCCCCTATGCACCATGTCCATATCCATCAAGCCAAAAGTCACAAGTTCGCTTCGAAGAATTAGTAAACCAATTTAATGCAACCCTTCATCAACTGGAGCAAGCAATAAATCAATTATCTTCCAGACGTTCAGTCACTCAACAGACTCCCATGGCTTCATGTGGGGAATCTAATGAAGAACGCAGCACGAAAAAGACACTAGAAGCTCCAGTGGACAGTATAGAGCATAACTTCGTACTAGAACAAATAGAGGAAGCTGTCATTGTAGAAGAAGAAGAGTTGGTTGAAGATTTAGGAAATGCCAAACCGCCACCTGAATCCAGAGTTGTGAAGAATTCCATCAAGGATGTTACAATTGATGCTAAAGAGGATGTTGCGCAGCCTCCAATGCAGATATCTTATGAAGAATTGGACGGAATAACCCAAGAAGCAAGTTTCCTTGATGACGATGATCATGAGTCGAGTTTTCTTAGCAATGAACTTGCATCCGCAAGTGAATTCTTTGAGACGGAAGAATCTTCCCAAAGTGAATACGAAGCTGATGCAGGGGTCGACTTTTCTCAACCTCCAGATTATGACTTCAGTGACGAGGAAGATATCAGTGACTTTGATCAAGACATGGTTGAAATGAAAGAAATTTGCAAAGAAGTGGAGGAATTCACTGAAGACCACAAGGGAGTAGAGCTTGCAGAACCACTGGAAACACTTATCCCAAGGCCACTGCCACCCAACTCCAACTTCAAGTGGGTAAAATCCTTGACTTTCATCTTTACTATTCCACTTGAATATGGTTTACTTGAAACAGATGGCCAGCTTAGAGCTCTTTGCGGCTTTAAGAGTAAGAGGGAAATGGCTCGTACTCCGAGCTGGTGCACAAGGTTCAATAAGGTTCCACGCTTCAACTCGAAGTGCACGGATTGGTATCACATTCAATCGAATGGATCTCGGAAAACGTTTGGTCATCTTGGTGAGAATCTGATTTCTAAACCGCCCGGATGGAAAAATATAGATCAAAATGAAGGCGGATTTAAAAGCAAAGTTTGGGATCTTGGAATCTATTCTGACGTTTGTCACCCCGGGAGCCTGAGAACCCGTTTGAAGCTGCTCAAAAGCTTCACTTGCCTAGTTTAGGACCCCGGAGGCTATTGGTATTCCAAACATTGGTGGAGATTTCTGGATGAATTTAAGCATAAGCCACCATAACAGGAAGCTCATCCAATGTCCAACTTAAGGACTTTAACTAAAAGTGCTAGGTGGGAGACAACCTACCATGGTATGGTCATTTCTTTTTCAACTTTTATTTCGTGATGTTTAATCTTATGTTATATTGAACCTGGATGTTATTCGTAAGCACTTCTGTTAGCATTACATACTGCATAACTGCATACTTGCATAAAAAAAATCGCACGTGACGCGACAGCGATGCGTCCGCGTTATAGGTGCGTTAGGAAGAAAATAAATTGAACAGAGAGTCACGCAAAAGCGTGGCTGGACGTATGCCTTTGGCACAACTTAATGAAATAGCCTCCCCACGCGTCCGCGTCACCCACGTGAACGCGTGCCTCAAAATCGACGTATAAAGGGTGTATGGCCGAAAGTTGAGCTAGAATTGGGTTGGACTCGTGCTAGAAGCACAAGCCTTGCCACACGTACGCGTGCCCCGCGCGTCCGCGCCATTTTCAAATTCAGGCCATCCACGCGATCGCGTCAACCACGCGATCGCGTCACTCAAGGATTTGGCAATATGCATTTCAAACAGAGAGTTGCGCGACCGTGAGGCTGCCCTCACGCTAATGGCACAAATCGATCCACGCGACCGCGTGGATGACGCGTCCGTGTCATTTCATAGAAGCGCTATCCGCGCGAACGCGTCACTCACGCGTCCGCGTCACAAGCGCCGCACAACTTATTTAGATCAGCCAAATATCTTATCTTTTCTTCCCCAAATCTAGATAGTTTCTTTCCCTTCTTATTTCTTTCTTCCTTCCTTTCTTTTTCTTTCTTTTTTCTTTTAATTGGTATTGGAAATTTATTTGGGTCATTATTTTGCTTGTGGATTGTTAAGAAATTGTTTGACAATTATATATCATTTTTTAAGGGTGCTGCATGTTCAATTTAATACTTTCCATACCTTATTTAATATGCATGCTTTACGTTTGTGAAAAAGCCCATATGGCATTGTGCATTCTTAATTATTTTATCCTTCTACTATAATGCCTGTTTTTCACAAAACCCTTTCCAATATTTTATTAATTGAGTATAATTGTCAATACAAACGTTATTGTTAGTTTCTCACGACTAATAATACATTATGGTTTTAATGCTTGATCTAAGCTACTCATGCCTTTTGTCAGCATGCCAATAAACATATTGCATCTAATTGCCTCAATTTATCATGCCCTGTTTCCATTGTTGTCCTAATTTCATGGAATCGCGACCATGTGTTAACGACATTCTTCTTTATTTTGGCATGATTATTACTCGTACTGCCCTCTCCCTTGCTCTATCCATTTGACTTGATGTCCGTTTCTCTTCTCCCTTTTCAGGATGGCCACCAGAAAGGGTAAAGAGAAAGACTCTACAACGAGCACCGGCTGAGGAACCACAACCCCCGCCGACCTACACATCTTTGCATACACCAAGGATGGTGCAATCTTTAAGTGTGGGGAGGTCGATACCGATCTCCACGGGTTAGTTAGTCCCTTCTCAACACCAATTTTTATTTTTCATTGTTGCATTTGCATGTTTGTTTGATTTTGTGCATGTTTTACCACTTGGTTGAAGTAACATTTTCTTTTTCAAGAAAACTTTTTATAGAATTTCACTAATTTAAATTAAAAAAAATTGAAAAAAAAACTTGTTTGAAGAAATATTATTTTAGAACATGGTTTAGAGCTCGAACACGCAAAACCAGTGAGATTTTGAGCCTATTTGATTGGTTGCATCTTATCAACCAATATTTTATTTTTGGTGTGTGTTTTTCTATCTAAAATTGTGATATTTGTCTTGCTTAATTCTATATTTCCATTATTTAATGTATGCATGCACTTATATGATTGAGGCCTCATTTCACTGAGCTTACATACCCATATGGCCTTACCTTTTATTATCCTTTGCAAACCCATGTTGAGCCTATTTTACCCCTTGTTCTTTACTTTAGCTCATCACTAACTCTAAGCGAAAAACAATAATGTGCTTAATTTGAATCCTTGATTAGCTTAGACTAATGAAAGCGCTCATAAATTAAGTGTCGGGAAAGTGGATTTGGAAATGTTTGGTTTGAGAATTGAGTATGTTAGACTGTGTGAAAATGTGAAAAATGTTAAGAACATGTTTATGCATTCAAAATCTTAATCATATGTATAAAAAAATTACTAAGAAAAGAAAAAAAAAAGAAAAAAAAAGAGCAGAAAAATAAAAAAGGGACAAAATGCCCCAAAGTAAATGGCAATAGCAATGCATATGTACTGTACTCAAAACTTGGAATGCATAAATATGTAGTAAACGCAGTTAATGGGTAGTTATTGATTTTATATTACATGGATTGTCCTAAGTTAGGTGAAAAGTTTATGTTAATTAAGGATTCAGATTTTAGTCCACTTGACCAAATACAATCCTACCTTGACCCTAACCCCATTACAATCCTTAAAAGACCTCTTGATTTGTGTATTGGTGCTTTAAATTTTTGTTGATTGTTAGATGAAGAGCAAGCCTTAGAAAGCAAGATTAGTAGAGAATTGAGAGAATCGAACCTTAAACACCTGAGCGATTAGAGTGCATACACTTCCGGTGAGGGTTCGATGCTCGATTCCTTGTTCCCTGCTTTCATGAGCTATCTTCTTCTTGCAAGTTATCTGTACTTTATTTTTATAATTTGAATTAGTGGAATCCAATTTATGTTTATCTTGGAGAGTTTGTTTACTTTTAACCAAGTAGGTAAAAGTATTTTGCATTTAGCTGCATTCACATAAGTAGGTTGCATTTCATACATCCCACCATTCTACCTTCACTCTTATAGCTTCTCCTGAGCTTAGCATGAGGACATGCTAATGTTTAAGTGTGGGGAGGTTAATAAACCACTATTTTATGGTTTATCTTGTGCTTAATTGAGTGGATTTTATCAATCTTTCATACACTTATTCATACTAAATGCATGGGTTTACATTCTCCTTTTTGATTTTGTGCTATGATTGAAAACATGCTTCTTTGGTCTTAATTTAGCTAATATTAATCCTCTCTTATTACCATTAGATACCTTGATATGTGTGTTAAGTGATTTCAGGGATTACAGGGCAGGAATGGCTCAGAGGATGGAAAGGAAGCATGCAAACGTGGAAGGAATACAAGAAGTTGAAAAAATTGCAAAGTTGTCAGCCTGACCCTCTCACACTAAAACGGTCATAACTTGAGCTACAAAGGTCCAAATAAGATGGTTTCAGTTGCGTTGGAAAGCTAACATCTGGAGCTTCGCAACCATATATAATTTGTCATAGCTGCCCCGAAGTTAGGCGATGCGGACGCGTGAATGACGCGTCCGCGTCGTATCTGCGAATCTCAACCCACGCAAACGCGTGGATGACGCCTCCGCGTCACTTTGCCGCAACCTGTACGAACCAGATTTCACAATCAGCAATTTCTGGGCTGTTTCTAACCCAGTTTTCAGCCTAGAAAACACAGATTAAAAGCTATAAAGTGGGAGAATCCATTAATTCATCATCATACACTCATAACACACTTTTCATAATTTTAGATGTAGTTTTCAGAGAGAGGGTTTCTCTCCCCTCTCTTAGGATTTAGGATTAGGATTTCTATTAGGATTAGGATTGTTTCTTTATACCAGGTTCAATAATTTATGTTTCTCTTCTATTTTTGTTTACTCTGAAATTTTTATTTGTATTTGATTTATGTTGCCCAATTGGCTTATGAACTTTTCCATGTTAGAATTGACATCTCCATGCAATTTGAGGTATTCCATATATTTATGATTTTAATTTAGTTTTCTATATTCTTGGCTCTGGTTGATTAATTGGTGACTCTTGAGTTATCAAACTCATCGTGATTGATAATTGCTATTTTTGCTAATTGAAGTGAATTCCAATAACTCTAGTCCTTTCTTAGGAATTGACTAGGACCTGAGGATCAAACTAATTAGTCCACTTGACTTTCCTTTGCTTTAGTAAAGGTTAACTAAGTGGGATTAAAACTCAATTCTCATCACCATCGATAAGGATAACTAGGATAGGACTTCCAATTTCTCATATCTTGCCAAGAGTTTATTTTACAGTTATTTATTTATTTTACCTGTCAATTAACATACTTCTTCCTTACTTTCAAAACCCCCAATTTACAAGACTCATAACCAATAATAAGAACATACCTCCCTGCAATTCCTTGAGAAGACGACCCGAGGTTTGAATACTTCGGTTATCAATTTATTTAGGGGTTTTGTTACTTGTGACAACCAAATATTTGTACGAAGAGATTTTCTATTGGTTTAGAATCTATACTTACAATGCGACTATATTTTTATAAAATTCTTTACTAGCAAAAATCCTAACGTCAGCGTGCCACTTGAGTTCGAAGGCGTGGCACGCCAAGGTTGACAAGGGACGAGCGTGCCACTTGAAGGATTGAGCGTGGCACACCAAGCCATTTTGAAGGGCACGTGACACGCCGATGAAGCGCCAGCCACATGCCAGCTAAGGAGTCAGGTTTATTGAGTGTTTTCTTTCCCTCCAAAATGTAATTTTTCCTTTTTTACTTTCGTAATTTCTTTATTTTCACTAGGAGTAGTATAAATACCCCCAAAGAGTATTGAAGAGGGGTGAAGCAGTTAGTTCTAGATCCACTTTTACACTCCACTTTTGAGTACTTTTCAAGCTATGAGTAGCTAACTTCCCTCTCATTGGGAAAGGGAGCTCTGTTGTACTTGATGGATTGATAATAGTGAAATTCTTCTTCTCTTCATCTTCTCTTTGATTTGCTAGAAGGAATTTCGGTCTTAATGCTTAGTGTTCAATTATCTTGGAAAAGAGATTGAATGCAATTGGGTTTCATGGGAACCTTGGGAAAGGAAACATGAAACCATGCTTGAAATCCCTTCTCTCACTTGAGTAGAATCTGGGTTTTGGTGATGGGATACGTGGCATATAATTCCCCTCTACCTGGCTCTACAAGGGTGTGTGATATAATCAGGGACCAAGCATATCTCTCTTCATGAGCAATTAGACCAAGGAATTGGCTATTGATCAAGATCTGAGAGATTAGTCACCAAGGGATTGGGGCTCAATCAATCATGATTGCCAAGAGGTCAGTGAGTTGCATGATTGAAGAGGATCTAAGCTAGATTTGATCCAAAGAGACAACATCTCCCAATCTCAATGAATTCCCCCATTCTTATCTATCCATTTCTTTATAGCTTAATTTTACATTCAGCAATTTCCTATTCCTATTTACATTCAAGTCATTTATGATTCAGCACTTTACATTCTGCAATTTCTAATTCTGCACTTTATTGCTTTTCTTTACATTTTAGTCATTTACATTTATGCCATTTACAATTCTGCACTTCACAATCTTATTGATCCGCTTGACTAATTCATCAATCAATTAAAACTGCTTGGATTTGCCAATCTCTGTGGATACGATCCCACTCTACTGTGGGTTATTACTTGGCGATAATTTTGGTGCGCTTGCCAAAAGAACTGATTCACTAAATTTTTAAAAGGGGTAGTGAATTCGATTTATCAGCGGTCTACACCCAAACTTGAATTCTCTTCACCAAGGCTTACAAGCTTAAACCTCCATACCAAAGTTTCACAAGCAAAAATTGAATCACCCCCATTGTTCACCAAAATCACTAAATACACTAACATAACCAATTTCACATATATACATTAATTTAGGGTTCATTAAATTTGATAAATCACAAGGGTTTTAGGTTTTTACCTTAACCCACTGAACTTTGTGATGAATATAACCAATGACCCATAATAGAGCACTCCTAAACAACCAAAATAATAAAATTACTCAAAATCCACAACCAAATTCAAATTCAAAGGGGAAAGCAAAAACTGGTAGAGGTCATTAGAAACTTACTACAATATCTAGATAGAATGGAAGAGGAAGAGAAGAGTAACATGTAGCCGCAAACAGCTCGTCGATTGGAGCTCCGTAGCTCAAGTTATAGTGGTTTGAAGTTGAATGTGAATAGTGCCACCAAAACCCTTTTTCCCTCTTTTATCAAAAGCACTTTCATGGACCTAAGACTTTATATGCACCGGTATTCTTTTTTCAGCACCTTCAAGAATCACAAGTGTTGGAAACCCCCTGTAGGTAATAGCTTTAAAATAAATTGTGATGCAAGTTTATTTTCTGATTTAAGTTTGGCTGGTTTTGACGATGTATTATAAGAGACTTTAATGGAAGTTGGATCTTGGGCTGTTCTGTTAGTTCTTCTTCCTGGTCTATCATCAGATGTGAAATTTTTGCAGTCTGAAGGAGTCTTATCTTAGCCTGAAACTATAGTTTGAAAGACATTGTGTGTGAAACAAATTGTTTGGATGTTCTGCACTTTTTACATTACTTTAGTAGTGAGTACACATTTGAAGTTATTAATTTAGGCACCGTTTGATTATTCTCTATGTCCACAAAAGACATGGACACGGTAGTACATGTTCACCGTTTGTTTGTTGAGACACAATTTTTTTAAGATACGGTTACCCACAAAAAACGTGTATTTTGTGTCTTCTCAAAATGTTGAGGCACGGATTTTTGCCTTGAGACACATTGAATTAAAGTTTTGGACAATTCTATCCTTATTATTTTTTTGAAAAATCCATACTTATCCTATACTATTAACACCTTCTCTCTTCTTTTCTAATCTCTTTTCTCTTCCCTCTTTGTGTTTTTCTTTCATCTTTTTCTACCCCTTCATCTTCTTATTCATGCCCCAAATAGCAGATTTAATCGTCATCATCATCTTTTTCTCTTTTCTTTTCTGTTCTTTCTTTTTTTACACATCATCTTCTTTTTCACACTCTAGAGGGTGGATCTGGTCTTCGTGTCGATACTTTCCTCACTTCATCTCCAGATCTGTATGTGCTCTTTTATCTGCCTCTTCCATGTGCTTCTGCCTTCATGTTTTTCAAATCGTGCTGCTTTCAGATTTGCCTCTTTTCCAGCCGTGGCGACAATGAGTTTGGATGATGAAAAAAAGTTACACAAAATGAGCCCCCACTTTTTCTTAAAAATTTGTATTTCATGATAATGATAATAAAACACAAGAAAGAGCCAAGTTCAATTACTGCCTCCTTCTCTTCTTTTCAGTTTTTATTTTTTGTTTAATTTTTTCTAATGATTGAATTGCTTATGAATTAGAGACGTTGATGATAGTAATTTGGATTGTAGAAAAATCAATGGTGGTGGTGGAAAGCAATGATGACAGTGGTAGATACAGTATAAGGACAAAAATGATATTTGATTTAGATAAGTGTATCTTATACACTATAACCAAACATAATAAAAAAATTGTGTATTTTGCAAGGTTCGGAAAACCGGACCGGTCATCAAACCATTCTAGCTACTGGTTCACTGGTTTACTGGTCCAACCGGTTTAACCGGTGGTTCAACCGAAAAAACCGTTTTAAAATAAAATAATAAATAAATTATAAATAAACATCCTAAAATACAATTATAGTATAATATAAATATTAAAATAATTTTCAAATTTAAAAAACTACATTAAATGTCATCAACCAAATTCATATACTCTTATTAATATACAAACTCAAGTTAAATAGTATAAAGAAATATCAAATATTAAATGTCAATATAAAGATTTATCAATCATCAAAACCTCAAGATGTTCTTGTGAGTTTATTTTTTTTTTTTTTTGGAGAAAGACAAGGTTTCCCCTTGTCCAAGGCACCAGCGACCAGTATTCACAATTCTAGAACATGAGTAAGCTTTTCACCTCAATGATCCTATCATTAGTCTTTGGAATTCTGAATCTAAATTTAACTTTTGGTTTAACTTGTGTAGCCGAATAATTTGGCTGGGGGATTTAAATTATCGGGTAGCCCTTTCTTATCGTGCGGCGAAAGCTCTTGTTGAGATGTATAACTGGAAGAACTTGTTAGAGAATGACCAAGTATGTTACTTTCTTTTTCCCTTTTGCTCCTTTCTCAAATCTTACCTTACTCACCATTTGATATCTGTTGCTTTCAGCTGCGAATAGAGCAGAGGCAAGGTCGAGTATTCAAAGGATGGAACAAAGGGAAAATATACTTCCCTCCCACATACAAGTATTCAAACAACTCAGGCAGGTATGCAGGAGATGGAAGACATTCAGAAGTTGATCATAGACCTGTGTATAGGATATTCTCAGCAGAAGTTTATCAAAGAAGCTCTAGTGGCCAAAATATTTCAGTAAAACTAGCATTCAACATTCCAAAACCAACAAAATTAGCAACTACAAAACACTAAAATCTGCCTACAGCATTAAGCATTTAGCACATTATGAAACATTTCAAAACACTAAATCTTCACCCAGCAAAATTAGTAACTACAAAACAAAGCCAATAGCAAATTTGAACAAAAAAATTAGGAGCCATCAGCAACTAGTAAACCAGATAACAAACTAACAGAGCCATCAGTAAACTAACAGATCAATCGAGCCATTGAGCAATTAGAAAATAGTCACACTAAAACAGAGTAACAAACTAACAGAGGGAACGAGTCATCAGTAAAAAAGAAGAAGACCAAAAACTGAAAACAGTCACCACTAAAAATAGAACAAAAATTGAAGAAGAAGACCGAAGAAGAAGACCAAAGAACAACAATTTCAGAACTTCAAAGTTCAAACCAAGAAGAAAATCGAAGAATCAGTGAAAAAAATAGTAAAATACCTAGAAGAACAGAGCTGGCGACGGAGGCATGAACAGAACTGGCGACGGAGGAGTAGAGCTTGCGACGGAGGAACAGAGCTACGCGACAGAGGCAGGAGGCGAGCCCGGCGACTGTGCTTCCACTGCTGAGAGTCTGAGACGTTAGCTGAGTGAGGGACCAAGTGAGATTCGAAGCTCCAACCGGCGACGGCGTCAGGAGCAGTTCGGCGGCTGAACGAAAGGGAGGGATTGAGCTCGCCGGTGTTGAGAGGAACGGCCGAGGGTGATGGGAGGGACGAGAGAGGGAGTATGTGCTGCACCGTTAGAGAATTGGAGGGAGTTAGGGTTGGTAGGGCTGGGGTGTTCTACTGAATGCTAAACGCCTGCGTTTTGGCGTTTTTGAGCAAAATAAGAAAATCGGCCGGGTTCCGATTCGGTCCGACCGACCGGTTCTCGGCCGGTTCAGCGATTTGAAAACAATTTTAATTCTAGTAGTTTTTTATGTTGAACCAAACCGTAAAAGATATCGGTTCGCGGTTAAACCAGTCGGATCGGCCGATCCGGTCCGATATTCAGAACCTTGGTATTTTGTGTCTATGTATTTCTATGTATTTGTGTTTCTGTCTTTATGTCTAAAAAATACTAATCAAATACGGCCTTAATTCACAAAATTCAGAAATTTTTATCAACATCTTAATATATTCAAGTTGATTGCAAATAAAACAGTAAATTAGATAGCTAGATATGAAAAAAAAGATAATCCCAATCAGAGTTCAGTGATATTCTCGAATAAATTATCGGTTTTGATTTAGGATAGGTATTTGTTTTTTGTTTTCGTTTTTTTTTTTTTGTGTTTAGGCACAAAAAAAAATTAATTAAATGGATAAGGTAAAGAAAACGAGAGTAGCCATGATGTCGATGGCGACCTCCACGCAAGACTATTCATAGGACAAATTGGTTGCCATGCCAACACCCAATTGGCGCGTTTCATTTCGCTAACACTGCGTGGCATTTTCGTAATTCTGATCAATTCGCAGCCCACTTTCCTTAATTCTTCACCGTCGCCCCAACACTTCTTCCACTCTCCGAAGTTTTCCCTCCCCACCAACACTTTCCTCTCTAGTCCCTTCACCCCTTGACCATCCCACAAAGACCACAAAGAAACAAAGGGGCCACGCGAAACTGGGAGAGAAACAAAGAAAAGGAAAACAAAAGGAAGGAAACTCGACCGAACTGAGGCTCCAATTCGAGAAATCAGTGTTAGAAATCGAAAATTTTCCGTGATCTAGTTTTCCGTCTCTGAGCTGAATGAGTGAAAGAGGGAAAAAGGAGAAGCAAACGGAGAAAAAGGAGAGAATGAAAAACATTTTCAAGAAGCTTCACATAGGGAGCAGTAGCCACGATCCTAACCGATCCAGTGAGATTCCGCCAACTGTCCCCTCGCCGTCGTGCGCCACTGATCACCGTGCTGCTGTAGCATCACAGAATACTGGCGTATCTCCGGCAAGCCCGTCGCCGTCGTCCTCTCCCTCTGCGGCACCGTCTGTCGCTCCATCTGGTGTCGGCGGCGCCGCCGCTGCGATCGTCAACCGGCAGGACTTCTTCTCGTCGGAAGAGGAGTTTCAGGTGCAGTTGGCCCTAGCAATCAGCGCTTCGAACTCGGATTTCGGTGGCGATCGCGAGAAGGATCAGATCCACGCGGCGACGCTGCTGAGTCTTGGAGGACACCGAATTGATTCGGCGAGGAGCAAGGATGAGGTTGCCGAGGCGCTGTCGAGGCAGTACTGGGTAAGCTCATTTGGTCAATTCTCGTCTGCGAATTAGGGTTTATGGTTGGTTAGTGGGTTTCTTCTTTTGCTATTTTTTTGTAATTTTACTCTTGTTTTAGGCTTTAATTGATTTTTTTTTTTTGTTTTGCTGAGTGAACTCAATTGCGTGTTTGGAGCTTAGGACTAGCAATTGGGTGAACGGCGTAACTTTCAAGGATTTGGAATTTTGACTTATGTGATATCTTTTTTACTATGGTCTCTGGACTGATTGAATGTGCGGTGTGTTCAAAGCTAGTCGAATGTAATATTTAATTGTTTGTTCTTTGGAAGTGCATTGTGTCCCTTGGAAATGTAGATCGCTATTTTTGGAGCCATGGGGAGTTTATTGGTGAGCTTGACATTAGAAGAAAGGTATAGGATGGCAATGATTGAGATTCTTACGGAACTGCTCTGTGGGCTCACAATTATTACCATGGTTAACATTTCTGCTGGATAATAAGCTTAATCGTCTGCCACATGTTGAGTTGGTTAGGTCGCGGGCATTGTCTCTGTGCTTTACGCTTTGAACTTTCTGTGTGGATGTTATCATTACTAGTTGCATTTCTGGGTTTCTAGAGTTTGTATCTCTAATTTATCAGTGCAGCCTGTATGCTTTTTCATCTTACTGCTTATTTACATCATAATCATTATTCTTGTGAGAATTGTGCCTTATACCATATTTGGTTTGGAAGCTCCCAAAAGCCATGTAAACTTGCTAATATGGGACTTAACAATTATATTGCTAATATGGGACTTATACCATATTTGGTTTGAATCTTGAACAGCCATGCACATTTTCATTCGAACTGCAATACATATACCATTGTTCCTAATTTATTGGCTGTCAGTGGAGCACCAAGATAGGATAATCAAGTTTGTAAATTGTATTTGATGAATGATTGAACATGAATTGCTGGCACCTTTCCATTTAATTCTTGCTTCTTGAATGGTTTGTGTTTTAATTGTCTTACATTTCTTATTCTCTATTTCACTTACTAGGATTACAATGTGCTTGACTATGAGGAAAAAGTGGTCGATGGTTTTTATGATGTTTTTGGGCTTTCTGCTGATTCTGCAATGCAAGGAAAGATGCCATCCCTAAGAGACCTCGAAACAGACCCTGGGGATTCTAGCTATGAAGTGGTCATAGTTAATCGAACAGTTGATCCTGCCTTGGAAGAGCTAGTGCAAATTGCACATTGTATTGCATTAGACTGCCCTGTCACTGAGGTTGGTATTTTGGTACAAAGGCTTGCTGAACTTGTTACAAGCCATATGGGTGGTCCTGTAAAGGATGCTAGTATTATGTTGGCAAGATGGACGGAAAGGAGTACGGAATTAAGGACATCACTTTCAACAAGTTTATTGCCTATTGGGTCCTTAAATATTGGGCTCTCTAGACATCGTGCGTTGCTTTTCAAGGTTAGAATTGTCGCTTTTTTGGTGATTAGAGTCTTGTAGGCCATACCTTTATGTTAAGATAGTCTAGTCATAACATGCAGTAAGGGGCTGCAGACAAAATTATACTAAATGGAGTAGGATATCAATTTTTTGGCTGAATCTGGTCATCAATACTTCCAATACTATTTGATCCTTCTAACCAATGGACTTGTGGATGTGTATAATTGCGAAGTATTGTTTGCGTATTAAGTCATTTGGCTTAATTGAGAGACATTTGTTTCAATGTATTTAAGGTTATCATATAAGTAGTAAGAATTTTTATTTAGATTTTTGAAATTTCTGCATACCAATTACTGGATCTGTAATATTTTATTTTGTTTTTTCTGGATGTAGGTATTGGCCGACAATATTAAGATGCCTTGTAGGCTGGTAAAAGGTAGTCATTATACTGGTGTTGAGGATGATGCTGTCAACATTATAAAGTTAGAGGATGAAAGGTTAAAGTTTTTAATACCCTTGTATGCTTCTCGTGTATTTGTATTTGTTGTTCTCTGCATGTCCGTTAGGTTTTCTCATTCTCTTTATTCTCTTTTGGGATTAATTTAATTGTTTTAAAACACACAAAAGGAGGAGGGCAACCAGAGACTCATGCTGTGGATGTGCACAGCCTGCTTGGGGGTCCCACCCCTTTAGGGTGAGGAAAAGTATTTAATGAAGGATTGATCTCATATTTCTGCCTGTTCTGTGGTTGTTCACTCTTGTTTATCCTCTTTTGTGTGTTGGAACTTGATGATGAAATTTTAGGTCCCCATATGCATCTCCAGTTGGCTGTTGGGGTTTTTTTTTTCTTTTTTTTTTTCGTCCTGACTCCTGATATCTCCTATACTGCTTTCAGGGAGTTTTTGGTTGATCTTATGGCTGCTCCTGGAACCCTTATCCCAGCTGATATTTCAAGTACAAAAGATAGTGCCTTTAAATCTTACAATCCAAAGGTTGTGCCAAGTTTACCTTCCTCTAATGAAATTGGGTCTTATTCAACACCTATTCCTGCTGATGAAGGTAGTAGTCAAAATTCTGTATTAAGAAATCATTCACCACCATGGAATGAAAAATTATATTTTGAAAAGCCTGAGTATGCACGACCTAGCTTGGGTTTCAGCAAAGACGCTGGTGTTGGTCCTTCTAAGATACCTAATAAAAGAAATACGGAAATTTCACCACCATACTCTGGTGCTTCTCTGTACAAAGGGACTCTTGGAATGAATGCAGTTGGTGATGGGATGAGATTAAATGTAAATGTTGTACCATATGCTCAGAACAACCCCAATGATTCTCATAGCCTTTTTGCAGATCTTAATCCATTTCAGATAAAAGGAACTGGGAAGACATCTGTGCATAATATACCTGTTGAAAATAAAGCTCCTGAGCTCCAGAGTACAAGAAAAAATACTATTCCTGGGCAACCCCCTGTACCATGGAAGAATTGTTATGCTTACAATGAAGTTTCCAGGAAAAATAATCGTAATCCTAATGACTACAGTCCTACATTATTAGTTTCTAATAATTCTTCCGTGTCTGAAAAGGTTAATCTCAGTGGTAGAAAATCACCATACAGTTCAAATGTAAATAATAACATAAATGTTCAAACTCAACCACAAGTTACTGGTTCCATGATAGCACCTGCAGCAATTGAACAGAACTGGATTCAGGATCTTAATGCTTATCACAATGGGGGACATGTGGAGCATTCTCAGAATGTCATGTCAGAGGCTTTTAAAGAACATGAAAACAGTGAAATCAGAGATATTGACTGGAGGGCGTGCACACATGACAGATTCATGGGAAGCAATTTAAAACTAAAGGAACCAGAGAGTCCTAGTTCATCAGTTGATTCTATTTCAAACAGGCCCAGGGTTGATCCAAATCCACCAATGTTGGATGATGTAGATGTTGGTGAATGCGAGATTCCATGGGAGGATCTGGTTATTGGAGAAAGAATTGGTCTAGGTAATGTGCATGATTTGTCTTTGCTTCTCTTGTTTCTGTTATTATTATTTTTATTGTTGTTGTTATTATTATTATTTGTAAAAATGTGATTGGTTTTCACAGTAAAGATGATGTGGAATTGAATAATTTCTTTTAGTGGATTTAAGCACAGATGGCAATCAACCATCAATTACCGAGATCTACCTTTATATATATTGTCAAATTACCTATTTTACTCCCCTTTTCTCTATTCATGCAAAGCATGTTCTGATGGCTCTTGGCATCTGTGAGACTGTGACTTACAAAATTATATTTATACATGACATGCCATTCAGAGTTTCAAAAGGATATTTTCTATGATGGCTCTTGTTGTGTCTAAGCTTTACATCTCTACTGATATGTTTCTTAAGTGTTATGTTATTTTTTATTTTTAATTCATGCTTGCTTTAAATAGGTTCATATGGCGAGGTATACCATGCAGACTGGAATGGCACAGTGAGTACTATAATTCCTTTATATACTTGATTGGGTAAACTAATCATCATCATCATCATCATCATCATCATCGTCGTCGTCATCATCTATTCTTCCCTCTGTGTGTGATAAGATAATTTGGAGACCCATCTCATGAATTGTTACATGTTAATCTATTCTTCCCTCTGCGTGCATTCACAAGTGTAGTTAGAGCACCCCTCTTTTAGAAAATAACTGATAAAAGCAATATAAAATTTGATTTGTCATGGTTAATTGAAGTTGCCCAAGAGCTGAGTATAGAAGTAGATAGCTTTTCCTTGTCATTTGTATTGCCTTGTACCCTATCTTGCCCTTGAGTACTTGATTTGTTACTTATATGAAAATTGAGAATGCATCAAAGTCCCTTTTTATTCCTTCTATCGATTATTTAATCCTTTAATGCTGATGGATGATATGCTTTTGTTGGGGCCGGTGACTAGATAAATTATAATTAGGGTAAAGTATGCCTTTTTTTGTTCCTAATGTTTTTTGTATGTTTGATTTGATTTAATTTTGTTTCTAGCTTTTCAAATAAGTTTCAATTTTATCCCTATTGTTAATATTTTGACAATCAACAATAAGTCAGAATTTCCCCAAATTTTAACACCCCCCTCTCAAAAAGAAAAAAAAAAAAAAACCAAAAAAACCTTCCCCTTCTGCCAAAACCTCCCTTTTTCTCTCCCAAATCAATAACGGCAACGCCATTGCCATCACTCCCCCCCCCCCCAGCATGTGGTTGGCGCTACTTCCTTCGCCGCCACTGCCATCACCTCTGCCTCCTCCTCCATGCGCCAGCGCCTCTAGGTTCGCCTCTGCTTCCACTCTTCACCTTCGAGCTCGACAGCAGCTGTTGGATCTGACCCTGCCACTGTTGAGCCCTCCTTCTCTGTCTCTGCCCACTTCTGCTCCGTTGTTGTCTTCAAGCTCCTCCTTCGACTCTGTTTCTGCTTCTGCCTTCATGTTCATCATCTGACTCTTGTCTTCTTGCTTCTTGTCTTGAATTTGCATGTTTCTTAATATATATATATTTTTTAATTTCTGAAATCGATCTATTTCTTTTTGTGAATGGTTTAGGATTTAGTTGGTGGTGGATTGTGAAAAGTGGGATGATGATATTCTAGTGGAATTGGGGGTTGGTTGAGGGGGGTTGGGGTAGGGTGGCGTTGTGGTGATGAGTGAGGGGCGGTGGCATTGATGTGGTGGCTGTGTGGTCGGGTTGGTTTGGGTGGGGTTGGGGTGAGATGGTGGTGGTAGTGGATGGAGGCTGAGGTTTGGGTGGGGTGAAAGAAGGGGGGGGGGGTTGTGGTGGGGTTGTGGCAATGATTTGGTGGCCGTGTGGTGGTGGCGAGGGTGGGGTAGGGTGGTAGTGTATGTGAGGGGTGGTGGGGAAAAGTGGATGTGGCGGGTGCCGGGATGATGATAATAGGAGTAAAATTATAAAAATAAAGTTGCCTAAGTGTTGATTGTCAAAAAATCAACACTAGGGGTAAAACTAGAACTTGTTTCAAGCGTTGAGGATAAAATTAAATCAAATTAAATGTTAGGGGTAATTTTGAAGAACTTTGAAAGTGTTAAGGACAAAAGGCATACTTTCCCCCTTATAATTATTTCATTCAATTCTTGTGCTACTAGTAAGAGAGATTGGAGAATTTATTCTCGCACTATCTTCTAAGTTCCATGGAAGTGTGAAGAATAGGAAGGCAAGAAAAACAAACATGAATAGCTAATGTTCTATTACTATAGTAATAAATGTTCAAATCGTTTCATGATATGGTTAAGTTCAATTGTTTTTTAGCCAACCCATAAGGTTACTTTTGTAGCCTCTATTCTGACTGATGATCTACTGTTATAATATCAGGAAGTTGCTGTGAAGAAATTTTTGGACCAGGATTTTTCAGGTGCTGCCTTGTCTGAATTCAAAAGAGAAGTAAGTAATAATTTAGCTTTTGTTCATATAATTATTATTCTTTGTGCAAAAGAAATAGAGAAAACTTTAATATCAACAAAAAACCATTATGTTGCTTAAACTATTGGGAATATTTGGTGGACAAACCAGTCAATGAAAAGAATAAAATTGACAAGTTGATGAGGTGTGGAAAGTGAAGCAATAAAATGAAGGGCAGTGATTAAGTGGGCAAGGATCCACCATCGTTGTTTTCTTGAAGGCCAAAAACTTACCTGCTTTTCCTTTTTGATGCCAGGTAAGGATAATGCGTAGACTGCGTCATCCAAATGTTGTTCTTTTTATGGGTGCTGTTACCCGTCCCCCCAATCTTTCAATTATTTCAGAGTTTCTTCCAAGGTAGATTCCTTTTTATTTTTTCCTTTCATCATAATTGTTGGACAAGTAGTGGTACTGGCTTATCAGCAACTTGTTCTTTGCAATTTTATCTCTGTTGCATGTTTCTCTAATTTGTTATGCTGATGTTTTATATGTAACATCTCAGAGGAAGCTTGTACCGAATTCTTCACCGGCCTAATTGTCAGATTGATGAGAAACGAAGGATAAAAATGGCTCTGGATGTGGTAAGTTATTGCCCTTCTTTCCTTTCAATAACCATTAACACCAGTGAGCTTTTGAATTAAGAAATAAGAACACTCCAATTTATAGGCCAGGGGAATGAATTGCTTACACACTAGCACACCAACTATTGTTCACCGTGATCTGAAGTCCCCAAATCTTTTGGTTGATAAGAACTGGAATGTTAAGGTGAGTGGTTCAAAACTTTTATCTACACATGCAGTGCTTTCCATCTCTGATTTGTACCTCCTCCTAAATTCCTTTTCATAACATTCAATTTATGTGTTTGTATAGTGGAGTTGGTAGGTTGATTCTGGAAATATGCTATTTTCACAGGTATGTGATTTTGGTTTATCACGCCTGAAGCACAACACATTTCTATCATCCAAGTCAACTGCTGGAACGGTGAGAACTAGATAAATCTATGGATTATTTTGGAGCTCATTTTTATTCACATGCTGCAACCTGCATGTGCCTTGCCTGCCATTTCTGTATTCAACCCTGACATTATATTTTATGGACATGTTAGCCTGAATGGATGGCTCCTGAAGTTCTCCGCAATGAACCCTCAAATGAGAAGTGAGTTGTCTTCAATCGATTTTTTAGCTTTTATGGATTTGTAGTGTCCCTTCAGAGTTTGGAGATGACACTGAGTACAGCTGCCTTTGTGCCCCTAATATAACCAAATTTATTTCATAATTTATCAGTATTCACTATTTAGTAAACTGATTTCTGCTAATCCTAGCTGACAGTCTTTTGCTATATGAAAATCACCTTAAAGCAGAAATGGTTCGTGTTAGTAGGCTTTTAAACAAATTTGTAATTGGTAATATTTCCATATGTAAACCTAAAGAAAAGTGTCTTCATATTGAACGTTTATAGTGATTCCATACTTAGGTGCTGTGTTCTACTGGTGAAGTCTATTTGTGCTTTTATAAACTGCAGCTGCGCCTACCAAGTGCATCACTAATTATATTTCAAATGTACAGGTGTGATGTTTACAGTTTTGGGGTCATCCTGTGGGAGCTTGCGACTCTAAGGTTGCCATGGAGTGGAATGAATCCTATGCAAGTTGTTGGTGCTGTAGGTTTCCAGAACCGTAGACTTGATATTCCCAAGGAAGTTGATCCTTTAGTTGCAAGAATAATCTGGGAATGTTGGCAACAGTAAGCATGTTTAACTTGGTAGTTTGATTATTCAGTTTCCTGTATAATCACTAACTAAACTATTTTTCCTGTGATGAAAATTTTCTGCTCCCCTTTTTCCCTCAGGGATCCAAATTTGCGTCCCTCTTTTGCACAGCTCACAGTGGCACTAAAATCCCTTCAGCGTCTAGTTATCCCATCTCATCAAGACCAGGTAGCATCACCTTTGCCGCAGGAGATTTCTGTAAATTCTACCCCCTGAAATGTCTCACTTTCTCAAGTGTCAATAACTAGGCTATCTTCGTAGTTTACTTATGTGAGTATAAAGTTATTAAATGGAACAAGAGAACAATAAGAGCCAAAGAAAAGAATGATTAAAAAAGAAAGGAAAAAAGATTATATGAAATCTTGTAACGGCAAATATTTGTGTTTAGAATTGTATCAATTGTTGCTGCAGCCAAAACTACTGCAGTGCCATTTTGTATGTATTAGCATGTCCGAGGAACCAAAACTCGGTAGTATATGTAAATTGCTGTACCTCATCTCCAAAGTTGTCATGTCTAAAGATTAAATCTTCATCACGCTCTTCCTTTTTTTTTTTTTTCTCCGCCGTTTATAGTCTGGTTAGACACTTAAAACTACGTATATACAAAGGCAATGTTGGGGTTGTGCGAGCGTGAAGAATTTTAACCACTTATAGTCTTTTCACGATGAATATTTTAAAAAAAAATCTATTTTGAAAAGATGAAAAATAAGTATTTTCTTTTAAAAGTCAATCCAAAACTTACTCTTAATCATGTCTAGATAATAGAGAATTTATAATAAAATCTAACTGCTATAACTATTAGAATTGCCATGATTCTAATAATGAAATAAGTTGTCCCAAATATTATTCTCATTTTTTAAGTTGTTCATAGTATTTTTTAACCTGACAAATCAATGATTAATCTGTTGTGTATCTAAATTCTATTTAAGAATTTGTTGTTAGCCAATAGATTATTACATATAACATGTACAAGGCAAAATTCAAACAAACGAATAAGTTAATTACTCAAGGAATCTTGTTATATTATTCTCATTTTTAATGCTACTTCACATATAATTTATGGCATTATATGTCTGCATGAATTTAATGAGAAAAAGGTGTCATTAGAAAATATCCATCCCTAATTATAAGTGCCAATTTATTTCCTTACTTTTTTCCTCCTAGGATCATACTGTCTGAAGCCTAACTAAATTTTTAGTAGTATATTTTCTCCTATTCTAATATAATTGTATAAGACATTTCGAAACCTGAAAAATTAGATTAATATGGTACAAAATAAACTATATAGCCATTCAAAAAATGTTTACCGCCACTCCCACTGTTACTATACTTTAACAAGTAGTGTTTGTCAAGTGAAAATTCCTTACTTTATTACTTCAAGTTAGACATTTGACCCTACATAATCTGACTGGATTGGTGTCATAAACATTATAAGTAATATCCAGTGCATCATATAAATATAGGCTCTCAAGGTAATATCTTAGATCATTTCAGCAAAAATATAACATCAATACAACATATAAATCTATCCAGACATTAAATTAAAGGTTGAGCTACAAGAATAAATTAAAACATGCCCATATCTCATGAATTATCATGGACTAATATATCAAAATAGATCCTTGTATCATCATCTATAAACTCACAAATGCCTAGTAATTCTGAAGACCATAACTCAGCATCAGTAGACACAAAAAGATACCGTAATGATAAATCACCTCTTCTTTCAATTCAAAAGAGAACCAGAATCACTAAGAATTTACTTTAGCTCCAAAAATCAAGCAGCTACTTGTTCATGACTTCTACTTGCTGTTGATGTTGATGTGACTCAATGTGAGAAGGGGCTCCTGATGATGGATGATGAGGTTCAGTTGTCTGCAAATATGGTCCAGGGGCTGTATAGTAATGGGGCGACATTTGATTTGCAGCTCCATATGATGGAGGAGTGGATCTGGAAATCTGAGGAGTTGCTCCTGACCCTGACAGAGGCTGATATTGTCCTCCTGAAGAAGGTGGATAATGCCCCGCCATTTGCCGATGTCCGTATGGTGTTCCATAAGGTTGATGTCCTGCTATTCGTGGTGGAGGGCCAGAAGGCGGACTATGCCCTCCTGCCATTTGAGGCGGGGATCTTGGTGGTGGTGTTGGTGGACGGTATCCAAATCTGTTCATGTTTAGCAGTCTCGGAATCTCGTCCTCCCTCCCAGCCTTCTGGAAAGTCTCCATCAAATATGTCTGCAAGGGAGAAGTAAGGCCAATGCCATACCTTATAACCTCATTAAGCAACTCTTCGCTTTTATCCAGCAAACCGTTATTGCATAGACCCTTGATCACAACCTCATAGCAAGTAGGATCAGGTTTGGGATCTTTTTCTCCCATCTTACTCAAAATTTGAGCACAGTCAATAGCTTTCCCATTCTTAATCAATTCATCAAACACCCTATTACCAAAGCTTGCAACCACCCTTAGACCGGCATCCACCATTCTATGGAACACCCTCAAAGCGTCATCAATCCTCTCCATCTTCAAGTATGCCTCAATCAAAGTCCTATGAGTTGGCACATCAGGGCTCAAAGATTTCGAGCACAGCTCTTCAAATAGTGTTTCCGCTTCAGACAGCATTCCATTCTCACAAAACCTAGCAATAATATTATTGTATCCTGCAACGTCCATAGCAAAAGGCTTCGAATTTGCCCTGGTCCCAACCTTCTTAAAAGTGGCAAGTGCTTCTGCAAACTTCCCCAGCTTAAAACACTCGTTGACCATTATATTGAAGGTATCCGAGTTCACAGCTTGAAAATTCGGAGGAGTATGATTATCCAACATCTGACGAAACAAAGCCCACGCCTCCGTGCTCTTGCCATACTTGAACAAGACCTCCAACAAGACATTGCAAGTAGCGGGCGTCATTCTAAACTCGCGATCCAATAAGGATTTGTAAGACTCCATCGCCTCCTTATCTCTACCCTGCTTGAAGTACCACTCCATGTAAGTAGCGTTGACAACCCCATCATACACCAAACACCTCTCTTTCAACTCATCAAATAGTTCATTGGCCTTGTCAAGATTCCCCAAGTTAAGGAAACCAGAAATCAGATTATTGTACACCAGAGAGTCGGCACCGTGGCCTTTAGTCAGCATCTCACGCAAGAGATCGACGGCCTCGCCAATGCGGCCGGCGTCGATGAGACCCTTAGTGAGATGGCGATAGGACACAGGGGAAGGGCTGAAAGGGGCATTGGCAATGACATGGCGATAGATTTGGATCGCCACGTCAACGTTCCCCTCATCACAGTGGGTGTTGATTAGGTTATTATAGGAAACGATATTGGGAACAATATTTGACTGGTTGAAGAAAAAGTGAAAGAGAGCGATGGCCTCTTGGTACCTCTTGGCGCGGTACATGGCGGCGATGATGGCGTTGCAGGTGAAGACGGTGGGGCGGGTGACGGAGAACACAGAGTGGCGGGCCACGGCGGAGGCGGCGTCGAGGTCGCTGGCGCGGATTAGAGACTGGACGCGGTTGTGGAGGCTAAGGCGGGGACCGACGAGGGCGGAGGTGGAATCCGGGAGGCGTGGAGCGTTGGGGTCACGGGAGGCGGTGGATTGATGAGGAGGAGGACGAATCGCATTCAGGGGAGGCTCGATGCGAAGGCGGCGCTTGCGGCGGCGGCGCTCTGCGGCTGCTTCTTCGGCGGAGGAGAACGCGAATGAACGACTCTGTGCAGTGAAAGGGAAAGGGCGAGAATCACAAACGGCAACATCTTGGAGCGTCGATAAACGGCGGAGGGAGCGGAGGAGGAGTCGGTAAAGCGGCATCGTTTCGTTGTTGGTGTCACGAATAGGTGAGAGAGAACCAAGCCCTCCCTCTACACCAAACCCTTAAACCCTGATAACTTGCTTTCGCCTTTCAGACTGCGCAGTAAACTGGTGTATGTACTGTATTTTCACTATTTTGTACGAGATAATATATAAAAGCTAAGTTTCTCGTGGCTATGACTATGACTATGGTGATTAGCCGTGACTATAAAATGTACCTTCAATAAAAAAATGACAAACGTGCTCTATCTTGTCTTTATTAACTTATTGTTTAGATACTAAATATGATAATATTTTTTTTTTGTTATTAAGTATATAACATTGTAAATAGAGTGATCTCTTAATGTTAAAGAAAATGCAATACTCCATTGTTTATGTGTGGATTGATATATGTTTAGTACTAATAGGTATGACCTGGTCTGAAAATTGATGGGATGAATAATGAATTGATAATTTTCGATGAAAAGAAGAAAGTGGCTTTGTATATGATGAGGGGCGCAGAAATTTAAAAGTGGAGGAATTGAAAATTAAAATTTTGTATAATTAAATATAATGTTATATATTTAATAATAGATATAATTATAATTAGTTTTTTAATTAAAAAAATTAATAAATACTTGTCAAATAAAAAAATTATTTTAATTTTTATAATTTTTTCATAATTTTTTAGAGTTATACATCTAATAAAATATGAAATTATCTATTTTTAAATATTTTGTTAATTAATTTATTTTATTAAATATTTATGTGACAGTAAGTTATATTTTTATATTTTACACCATTAAAAAATATGATATAAAATAATATAAGTTAATTGCATTAATAATTTTGTTATATGAATTTAAAATATATTAAAGTATTTTTATATAATAATAGGGTAAAAATTAATTAAAAAATAATAAAAAAGAACAACTAAATAAAATTAGAAAAAAATAATATTATTATAAATGTTCAAATTAATCTTAAGAAAAGAAATGTAAAACAAAAACTCTAAATTAAATAAAAAATACAAATAATATAAATATATATATATATATATATATATATATATATATATATATATATATATATAAAGAAAGTTAAATTCTAATACATAAAGAATAGTAACTCTTTTTACTATTACTACATTATTAAATTTTACTCTATACAATACATTTATTATAATAGTATATGAATTTTTAAAATTTGTTGAGGGAGCTAAGTCCACTATTTGCCCCCCTTGAATTCGTCTCTGTGTGTGGTTGAAGACAGTTAATAACGATGGATGGGTTGTTGTTGACTTCGTACACCTTTAACACTGAGAAGATCTCCGATGCCCTTTTCAGGATCACACCCTTTTACAGCCGACGAGAACCTCGGCTGTACCTCTCACCTTCAACGCCAACGGAGACTCCACCTGTCCCTCTCACCTTCAATGGCCATGGAGAAATCAGTTCTTCCTCTCACCTTTAACGCCGACGAGGACCTCCCCTACTACTCCTGCGAACTCAGAGAACAACTGGCCGCCAAAAAATGCAGACGAGCGACGAGTACCTTCCAATTTTTACTCACTAATTACAGACGGAGTCCTAGTTCTTCCAGGCTTCATGGAACTACACCCTCTACTGTTGGGATCGAGGATTTCTTAATTTTTTGATTTTATCCAATTTTTGTATTTTTGGTTTTTGAAATTTCATAATGAATTACTAAACTCTTCAAAATGTTAATTAGTAGTTGTTTATTGATTCAAATTTTTTACCTTGCTTCATTAGTGCATTTATGATCATTACATCTAGTCAAATTCTTTTAAACATTCCACATGTCAAGTTTGGATTGGTTGCTAGACCTTAGCCACCATAGTCATCAAATTAATGAAGCCACCAAAGACAACACTTATATAAAATGCAATTATTACAAGTACACACCAAAATCACTCTTTTTATTTTGGATTTTTTATATAAATTAAATAATTCTATTATTTACCGATATAAACAATTTCTAGCATTTTTACCAAATTGCGTCACATCTCATATTTCGTTTACACTGTAAACAAAATATGGTTGATATAACAAGACATGTATATTTCGTTTATAGTGTAAAAAAATACGTGTAAAATAAATTCGTTTACATTGTAAACGAAATATGTTAGGACAAATTTTCAGCAGTTATAAAAGGACGTGCAATCCATTGTATTCTTCACAACAAGTTCACTATTTCTCCTAAACCTTATTCTTTCCCAAATTAGTCATAATGTCTAGTAGTAGTGGATATTTGGTTGTATATGTGTATCTCAATTGTCTTATGAGGAATGGTGATAATGAGGTCGTGTTTGAGTGTGAGAATCCCATGTTTTTGCGTAGCCAGCGAGTTGCGTCATTGTCGGAGCTGAAGACTCTGATATTGAGGAATGTCGCTGATACTGGGAGGAAAGAGGTCGGACGAGTAGAGTATAGGCTGCTAGCACCGATAGAAAATGGAATTTTTTAATTTCGTCTATTTTGGCTGTATGGCGACGAGCATGTGCAGCTGATGTTTGACATCCATGGTAGAGTCATAGCCAAACAAGTGATGGAGCTCTTTGCAGAGGTTGGTGATGTTGGTGGTGCTGGATCTGGGCAGTCGAACTTTGTGCAGGATGATCCGCCTCTCGCACCACTGCCCATCCATGTTTCTAGTCCGTTGGATGACATGAACGTTGACGGTGAGGAATTTGATGAGGATTATGTTGTGGATAGCAACGACAGCGGTTCGTCACAAGATGATGATGACGAGGAGCTTGTGCCCGAGACTCCGGTGGAGCCATCACGCCGGTATCTTTGCCGGCCCCGCAGCCAATTCCGATGTTGTCGTCAATGCCAAGTCATTATCATACGTTGGACATGGATGTGATGCAAGAGAAAAATCTATTTTCCAACACGGGTGAAGACGATTACAAGTTAGATAAGGGTATGGAGTTCATGGTGGGCCACAGATTCAAAAGCAGAGATGCAGTACTGCAGGGAGTGAAGAATTACAGCATCCATCGAAATGCAGAGTACCGAGTATTGGAGTCTGATCGATTAAAGTACCATGTGCGTTGCCGACAATACGAAGCAGGCTGTCTTGGAGTCTCCGTGTCACTCTCCAACAGAATCTCGGATATTGGTAAGTGTAGATAGCATCTATATTCTTAGCCGTTACTTTTATGGTAGATGTACATGTTAAACAATCTAGTTTTATTTCTTTAGGGAGGTGCGTAGTGTGGGAGGCACACACACGTGTCTAGCTCCCACGATGTCTCAAGACCACCGACAGTTGGACAGTACTCTCATCTGCTGTGTCATTCTCCTGTTGATACAATCTAACCCTTCTGTGAAGATAGCCACCCTACAGGGTGCAGTTAGACAGAGCTATCACTTCAAACCCTCGTACAGGAAGGTGTGGATGGCAAAACAGAAGGCAATTGCTCAGATATACGGTGATTAGGAGGAGTCATACAACAAGGTGCCGATGTTACTATAGGCACTACAGAGTTGTTGTCCCAAAACAGTATGTGATATCAATGTTGTTCCATACTATGATGGTCACCTCCTGGTGCATGAATGCAGTTTGTTTGACATGGTTTTCTGGCCTTCCCTACCTTTGTGGAAGCCTTCAAGCACTGCAAGCCATTTATATCTGTCGATATAATGCATCTGTATGAAAAATATGGTGGAGTTTTTCTTATGGGAGTAGCACACGACGGGAATGGCAACATACTTCCCGTTGCATTTGCAATTGTGGAGTTTGAGACGATAGAGTCATGGTCTTTTTTCTTAACCAATCTGAGGAGACATGTAACGCCCATGGAGGGTCTGTTGATTATTTTGGACAGATCTCAAGTGATAAAGGCTGCACTGCAAAGAGATGACAGTGGTTGGCTGCCTCTTAGAACATTCCATGCTTACTATTTGTGGCACATGGCTGCGAATTTTATGTCGTGTTTCAAGTCTGCTGAGGAAAAGAGGTATCTCATTAATGCTGCATACAGCCCAAGCAAGGTAGGGTATGATTGGTACATGAATGCGCTTAGCACATTGTCACAGGAGATAGCTGATTGGGCTGCTCGGTTCCACAAAGAGATCTGGCTGCAACACTGCGACAGCGACTGCCAGTTTGGTCATATGACGACAAACCTCTCTGAGTGCATGAAAGCGGTTCTTAAGGGTACTCGGTATTTACTGATTTCATTCATCATACGTTGCACCTGCGAGAGGTTGCAACAGTTGTTCGTTAGAAAGGGACGGGAGGCACATGCACAACTTGTGGCGGGTAATCAGTTTTCACAGTAGCTCTTAGTAGCTATTGAAAAGAACAGGGACGAAATTTCGAAAATGTGTGTCACCCACTGTGATAGACAGGCGTCTGCATTTCTCGTGGAGGAGTTAGAGCCTTTCAAGGGTTGGTCACAAGGATCTTTTCGAGTTCTATTAACTGCCGCCACATGTGACTGCGGGCTTTTCCAGTTACTCCACTTTCCTTGTCGTCATGCGCTTGCTGCCTGTGCTGCTGCTAGTGTGGAATGGGGTTCATACGTCCATCCGGTGTACCGACAGGAGGCAGTGTATAGGGTATACAAGAAGGAGTTCCCTTTGATTCCAGATGAGAAGCTCTAGCCGGAGCGGTTCGGAGTCCAATTCCGTCCTGACCCGGCCATGCGCCAGAAATCCTCTGACAGACCTGTGTCCACTAGATTTCGCAATGAGATGGACGAAGGGGAGCACCAAGAGAAGAGGTGTGGTCTTTGTAGGCAGACCGGCCATACCAGATAAGGTTGTCCTAATTAGCCAACAGACGATGCTTAGATCATGCATTTAGATTGGTGGTTAAGATATGTAATGCTTAGTTCATGTATTAGTACTTAGTTTGATGTATCTGAGATGTGTAATGCTTAGTTCATGTATTTGGTATATCATTATGAAATATGTATTGGTTCATGTTTAGCACGGCGCATCTTTATCAAATAGTTATTACCTTTATGAAATACGTCATGGTTCATATTTATAAAATATGACCCAATTGTGACGGATAATCATAATCTATAATTATAATTTCGAAAATGATAACATAAATATAAATGCATAACTAGTGTCATAATATAATGACAAATACAAGGAGTAGTTGAGCATAAATATAAAGATAAAGACATATATAGTAACACAAATCTATAACTAGTGTCATTGTCACTGAGCTCAGAGAGACAAATTCACATGGATAAACAAAATAACGACAATCTAGCCTATCATCTGCGATGGTTGCCGGGGCCATGCAGCCGATGTCCTGTGCCGCATGGAAGGGGTCTTGCCTGTTGATGTGGTTTGCTGGGTCATGGCTCCGCAGTATCTATCTCATCGACCAGCTCAACCTGCTGACGACTGCTCGAGGCTCCGGGGTCATGCCAACCGGTGGGGAGGGGGGATGAGTGCATGATGAACGGATTCTTGTGTGGTCTAGAATTTCACAAATAAGTTCTCGTTGAAAGTATAGCTTCTAAGCCAACAAGAATCCTTTCATACAAAAGATTGTTTGGTTGTCACAAGTAACAAACCCCTAATAAAATTGATAACCGAAGTATTTAAACCTCGGGTCGTCTCTCAAGGAATTGCAGGGAAGTGTTCTTATTATTGATTGTGAGTTTTCTGAGAAATTTGGAGTTTGGGCGATGGGCATATAAATGATTATAAATTAAAGCAATGAAAATTAACAAGAGATTTTATGCAATTGAAATAAAAAGCCTTGGCTAGGAGAAGATTAATCGGAAGTTCTATCCTTATTGGATTTCCCAATATTAATAATAATAGGTTATTGTTTCTACTTAGTTAACCCTCAACAAATGAAGGAAAGTCAAGTAGTTGAGCCAACTTCTATTCACAAGTCCTAATCCTCTCCCTTGGGAAGGATTAGCGTTAGCAACTAGAGAGCTAGCCAACAAATTCCAGATACTATTTAACTCTTGAGTTTTCCAACTCAAGGGTCTCCAAATATTAATCTAACTCCAAAGTCAAGTTGGAAGCCTACTCTATTGACATGGATGCCAATTTCGCATATATGTAAAGGGAGTAGAAAGAAGACATGATAATTTTGGAATTGAGTTGAGATAATCAAGCAAATAAAGAAATTAAATAGAAAAATACTCTTTGCATTAATAAATTGACAAGATAAGAAAATAAACTAAAGTAATATAATAAATAAAAGTAGAAGAGAAACTAAATTAAAGGAACATTGAACCTGGAATTGGGAAGAAATAAACCTAAAATTAAGAGAAATCCTAAAACCTAGAGAGAGGAGAGAGCCCCTCTCTCTAGAAAACTACATCTAAAACCTAAATTGTGAATAATGAGAAGTTCTCCCCATCCTGCTCCACTCCCAGCCTTTAATCTGTGTTTTTTGGGCTTGTAACTGGGCCAAAAGAAGCCCAGAAATCGCTCCCAGCGCTTTCTACAATTTCTGCACGTGGCGCATATCACGCGTACGCGTAGGTCACGCATTTGCGTCGCTTGGCAAAATTCCTTGTCACGCGTATGTGTCGCTGTCAGCTCCTCAAAACTTCATTTTCTCAGGTTCCTTCCACTTTTACATGTTTCCTTTCCATCCTCTAAGCCATTCCTACCCTATAAAGCCTGAAAACACTTAACACACAGATCACGGCATCGAATGGTAATAAAGGATAATTAAAATTGACAGTTTAAAGGCCTAGGAAACATGTTTTCAATTATACCACAGAATTAGGAAGGATTTGTAAAACCATGCAAATTATATGAATAAGTGGGCAAGGACTTGATAAAAACCACTCAATTGAGCACAAGATAAACCATAAAATAGTGGTTTATCAGTGCATATGATCTTGAACCCAATCCTGAAGGGTGATATAGTGGAGGAGATGTGGGTCGGTGTGGTGGGGAGTCAGCTTGATCATGTAGAATATCACTGTGATCCTCCTATCGGTGATATTCGGCCTCCTCGTCAGACTCAATGTCCAGGCGCTCCCTGCGTGGGTGCACCCTGTCAGCCTCACGACGTGCAGGTCCCCCACGATCTATGGCACCCCTGTCTCTCCGAGCAGGTCTTTGCATATCCGGCTAGACCATCCTAGCCCACTTGCAACGGCCAGGGACGTTGATAAACCACAATTTTATGGTTATTTTGTATTGAATTTGGTGAATCCTATCAATGTTTCCCACATTTATTCAATGAAATAGCATAGTTTTATGAATTTCTCCTAATTGTGCTTTATGGTTGAAAACATGTTTTTTAGGCTTTTAATTAGTTAAATTTAATCCACTTTGATTCCATTCGATGCCTTGAGATGTTTGTTTAGTGATTTCAGGTTTAAGAGGCAAGGATTGGATCAAAGAAGTTAAGAAAAAGCATGCAAGATGGAGAATTCATGAAAAACAAGGATTTGTGGAATTTAAGGCTACGCGTACGTGAGATCCAAGCATATGGTGACCCACGCGTACGCGTGACAAGCAGCATGTGACTTTATTAAAGAAAATGTGACTGGCGATTTCTGAGCTGCATCAGGCCCAAATCCAACTCATTTCTGAAGCTATTAGAGGCCAAATTCAATAAGGATGGAAGGGAAAGCAATTAGGATAGAGTAGAAACATGCTTTAGGTTATATTCTAGAGAGGGAAGCTCTCTCTTCTCTCTAGAATTAGGGTAGAATTAGGTTAATTGCATCTTAGATTTAGGTTTAATTTCTTGTCTTGATCTACTTTCTTTTACTTTTCCTTGTTCTATTGCTTTAAGTTTCTTAGTTATTCTTGTTAATTTCTTATTTTGGCCACTTTTATGTTCATGAACTCTTTTTAGATCTTGATTTTCTTTAATGCAATTTTGATGTTTCTTTGTTTATTGATGTTTATTTGTGTTATTATTATTGTTATTTTGCATTTAGTAGCTGTAAATTTTATTAATTCTTGCTATTTATCATGCCTTCCTTTTATGCCTACCAAGTGTTTGATAAAATATTTGGCATAGTTTTAGAGTAGATTTTGGTACTCTTGACTTGTGATTGAGGACTTTAGTCCCTTGAGATCATTGATGTCCAATTTTATTGGTGATTTAGGGTTGTTAGTTGGTTCTAGGATCAACTATGTCCACTTGACTAACCCTCCAATGTTAGAGGACAACTAAGTGGAATTAATCCTGTGTAATCACCCTATTATGGTTAATGATCCAAGATAGGATACCTTGACTCTTGATCCTTGCCTTGAGTAGCTTTTAGCATTTACATTCCTTAGTCGTTGGTTTTAATTTCTTGTCTATCGAACCCAAAACCCAAAAATACTATCTCATAACCAATAATATGCACACTTTCCTGTAATTCCTTGAGAGACGACCTGAGGTTTAAATACTCTCGGTTTTTATTGGGTTTGCTTAAGTGACAAACAAAAATTAAACATTGATTGAGGGTTGTTTTTCGGTTTGGATTTATACTTCGACGGAATTATTTAGTGAAAATTCCTAACCACGATTTTCCTTCGTCAAGTTTTTAGCGCCGTTGTCGGGGATTTACAATAGTGTTATATTATTGGTTATTGTATATATATTGATGTTGTGAATATGTTTGCCTTTTGCTTCTTTGTTAGTTCTTGCTAGTTTAGGAGTTTGTTTTCATTAATTCTTGTTAGTTTTTGTTTTTATTTTCTTTTTTTACCATGAATTCTCATCACATTGACTATGAGTATGGTTACAACTATGTTGTAGGAAATGAGAACTACAATGAAGGATTGCATCAAGGATGGGAGAATCAAAGGTGGGAGGAGCCATATGTTTATGATAAACCCTCTTAGCAATAACCTCCTCCAACATACTATGACGTACGAACCACCCCTTGATGCATACCAGGACAACGGTTATGGTGGATCTCCTTATGATTATCAATAACCACCACCATATACCTATGAACCCCCTCCTCAATATAGCCCCCAACCACCATACTCACAATCCCCATACCACCAAACACATTCATATGATCCTAACCCATATCCACCATACCAACAACCTTATGAGCCATATGAACCATACATAGAATCACCCCAATTCCAACATCAATATCCCCAAGAACCACCACCTCCATACCATTACAAGATGAATTACCTCCCATGTATGAGAACTTTCAACCACATGATGAATTCTCCCTTCCACTATAACCCTCCATGGAAGAATATCCATATCCATTAATCCAAGAGTAATATGATCCTACCTATGTTAGCCAAGTGGAACAAGAGCTAAGAGATTGTCTCATGGAAGCGATAGATCGGCTTAAAGCAATATTGGTTCAAAAGAAGCAAGAAAAAGTCCAAAAGAGGCACAAAGATATCATGGCTAAACTTGCCAAAATTAAAGCCAACTTGGACTCAAGAGATTCATGCCACAAACAAAGCATTTTCATAGATGAATGTGGAGAATCAACCGATGACTGGAGCATGAAAGAGATATTGGAATCTCAACTTGAGAACAAGGAGATGGAGCATGTTTTGCAACAAGTGAAACGAATAGAGATTGTTGAAAAAGAAGAAGTGGTTGAAGATTTAGGCGAAGTGGAACAAGAGGTGGATCCCAAGCTTGAGGACACTTCCATACCAAGTAATGTTGTTAATGATTTTGTGGAAGTTGTTAAACCTTCTTCCATTAAACTTGAATTTGATGTTGAAGAGGATAATGTGCAACCTCCTAGGCACATTATGGATGATGAAGGATTGGAAGATGTTGAGCAAGAAGCAGGCTCTACCATTGAAGATGATTCCACACCAACTAATGTGCTAATTGAGATTGTTGAGCCTTCTTCATTGTGTTGTGAAATTGAGGACAAGAAGGACCATGCACAACCTCAAACACGTGACTTGAGCATTGAGAAATGTGTAGAAGCATTTGGTGAATAAGGAATTGAAATTGAAGACGCTTGCTTAGAGGAGGTAGTCAAAGAAGACCACAAGGGAGTGGATCTTGCAAGACCATTAGAGACATCCCTTCCTAAGTCACCATCCAACACAACATTCAAGTGGGTAAAATTCTTATCCATAAGCTTTACTTTATTCAAGAGCAAAAGAGAAGTCGTTAGTGGGTGGAAATGCCAATCAAGGTTCATTATGGTTGCATGTTCAAAGTCTAAATGCAAGGGTCGGAGTCATGCTAAATTGAATGGGTCTAGGAAGATGTTTTGGTGTTTATTTGAGAATTCGAATCACTTGCCACCCAATTGTAATTGTCATGATCAACTTGAAAACGGGTGTGAAAATAAGATTTGGGATCTCGGATTACAAGATGAGAATAAATTTTGGGAGCTCATAGCTTGTGAAGAACTCCATCAAAGTTTGATGCAATGGATTTGGAATCTTGGAGCATTTTGGGAATTCAAGCATTATTGGAGATTCAAGGATGAGTATAAGCAAAAGCCACCAAGATAATGAGCTTTCCAAATGTCCAAATTAAGGACTTTAACTAAAAGTGCTAGGTGGGAGATACCCCACCATGGTGACATCTTTTCACTTTTTTCTTTTCTATATATTGGTAAATAAGCTTAATTTCATGTTTAGTTTGGTTAGTTGAGTTTATTTGGCAGTCTAGGGTATTAAATAAGGTTTGGTGGTGTTTAGATGACTATTTGAATGTTTGAAATACTTGATTTGGTACAAGAAGTTGAAAAATTTTGAAAAATAGAGCACCAGATCACGCGTACGCGTGACCTCGCGATTTTAAACAATCCCGCGTATGCAACCCTTTTATGCGTATGCATCATGCATTTTTTGGCCCAAGACACGTGTGCGGACCATGTCTGCATACGCATTGGCCCTTGGCAGAGAGCACCCTCTGCGAATGAGCTGCTCGTGTATGCAAAACCATTCCATTTCCCCCATGTCAAGCGTACGCGTGACCCACGCGTACGCGTGAACTCTCTTGTTTCTATTTTATGCTTCTTTTAAAAAAAGAAAGAAGAAGAAGAAGAGGCTTATCATGCATACGCCTTACCCATGCGTACGCGTGATGCCCAGATTTTGAACTATGCTAGGATCGTGCGTGGACTGTGCCATCGCACGGTCCAAACAGAGAGTTGTGCGCGTAGGGTGCGAGAACTGCTCGTCCAGTGCAATTTTCTCCCATGCGTACGCGTGATCCACGCGAATGCGTCAACCCATCCTTTCCATATCCACACCTACGCAAGATAGACGCATTCGCATCGAGTACCATTTTGCCCCAGTCACGCTCACACGTGACCCACGCATATGCATGGTTTCGAATTTCATTAACCCTCACGTGAAGAGCCCTAGCTCATTCGCGTCTCTATCCCTCTTCTTCTTCCTATAACGTCTCTTTGTGTTCTCCTCTCAATTCACCATTGTTGGCCAACCACCACCACCCAGCTTCACCACGCCACCCAGTCACCTCCGGCGAGCCCGAACCAACGCCGACCGGCCCTCTTGCCTCGTTCTCTCCTCTTCTTTCTTTTTCTTCTTCTCTATCTTCTCTCTCTCTCTCTCGATCTGTCCCTGCCAACCACCGTAGCACTGCCGCGCTCAACTTCATCGCTGGTGGTCCAGCGACTACCACTTCCTTCCCCGTTCTTCTTCCTTTTCTTCTCCCATTTCCCCTTTTTTTTTTCGCTGTCACACACAAGAACAAGGACTTTCCCTGTTACTACCTTGCCTCGGTAAGCACTGCATAGCCACTCATCCACCATCATCCACCGCCAGCAGCCGCCACTGGGTGGGTATACTTCACCTCGCTTTCCTTCCCTATCCAGTTCCATTTCTGTTTCTGCTTCTTCCAGGTTCAACCCCTATTTCCATCTTATTCTGATTTCTTTTGTTAATTTCCTTTTGTTTTGTTAAGTTAGGATTGATTAGTTTGTTAAATTTTGTTAGTTAGATTAGTTGAAAATGCATGTTAGTGGATATAGGTGGTTAGATAGTTAATTGATTTTGTAGTAGATTTAGGTCTGATTTTTGTTGCTGATGCTGTCTGGAATGACTGATTGTTGGCTGTTTTGTTCAGTGATGACGATGATGCTGATATTCTTTTGTTAATATATATGTTGCTGTTGTTGCTAATTTTGCTCGCTGTTGTCCAATTCATATGGATTTATTGTGATTTGTGCTTGTTGATCTAACTTGGATTCATATGGACTGTTATTTTGCTGTTTGTTTAATTTAGGAACGTCCAATTTACTGCTGGAATGCAGCTAAAATTTTTCAAAATTTTTGTATTACTTGGATACCAATTTGTGGAGTGGATTTGGTAATCTGTTGCTTTAATTCTGTTTTGTTACCAAATTCAACTCATGAATGGCTCGGTTAGAATTTTTGTTTTCTTTTGGTTCCCTTATGTCACAGTACTTGGTTGATGGTAACAAGGAGCTATTTGACAGATTTCTATCCCAAATAGACCCTTGTTGGCCAAGTGTTTGTGAATGACCTCCATGGTCTAAATCATCAAGTTTAGGTTAAAATCTTTTGCTTCATGGTTTGATTTCAACTCTTTTCATATAACCATTGAAGTCATGCTTTTAAACTTCTCTAATTGACCTAATCTTGCAATTGTTAATTGAGGTTCTTTAAAATTGTTAAAATTGGTGCAATTTCACTTTTGTAACCATTTCAGTAACTTTTTAATTTTCGAAGAATTTTAGGTTACATTAAGTGCTATTTTGAATCCTTTCACACTAATTTTATAATTTTGTGATCAAACACGTTGATGATGGATTGCATCTTTCTTTTGTGCTTACTTTGCCTTATTCATTTCATCATTAATGCATATATTATATTACATGAATGTGAGTTTGCTTGTCTTTTAAAATTTTTGGACATTTTCTTACTTTGAGATTCATAATTGCTATGCGACTAATACTTAACCCTCTTTCTTTTTCTAACATTTAGTTTCTAACTAACTTTTTAACTTCTCTTTTTGATTTTCCTTTTAAACTAACTCTTTTACTATTCTTTTAATGCATAGCAATGTTGTTTCTTAAAGAACAAGCAATTTGAATTCCTTTGAACATAATTACTTGGAATGTGAATTCTGACTGATTTTGATTTCCATTTATATTCCATTCTAAGTTAATTGCAATTTCACTTACACACTTCATGCATAAGCTTTTAGTTCCTCTTTTTTTTGTTTCTTGCCTACCCTGTGATATTATTTTTGCCTTACATCCGCTAGCCTCTTGATGAGCGGATATTTTATACGCTTTTTGGGGGTAATTTCATGTATTTTTAGTATATTTTAGTTAGTTTTTAGTATATTTTTATTAGTTTTTAGGAAAAATTCATATTTCTGGACTTTACTATGAGTTTGTGTGTTTTTCTGTGACTTCAGATATTTTCTGACTGAAATTTAAGGATCTGAGCAAAAATCTGATTCAAGCTGAAAAAAGGACTGCTGATGCTATTGGATCCTGACCTCCTGCACTCGGAATGGATTTTTTAGAGCTACAAGAGTCCAATTGGCGTGCTCTTAATTGCGTTGGAAAGTAGACATCCAGGGCTTTTCAGCAATATATAATAGTCCATACTTTGCTCGAAGATAAATGACGTAAACTGGCATTTGACGCCAATTCCATGTTCTATTCTGGTGTTAAACGCCAGAAACAGGTTACAACCTGGCGTTTAACTCCAGAAATAGCCTATGCACTGTAAAGCTCAAAGCTCAGCCCCAGCACACACTAAGTGGGTCCCAGAAGTGGATTTCTGTACTATCTATCTCAGTTTACTCATTTTCTGTAAACCTAGGTTACTAGTTTAGTATTTAAACAACTTTTAGAGATTTATTTTGTACCTCATGACATTTTAGATCTGAACTTTGTATTTCTAACGGCATGAGTCTCTAAACCCCATTGTTGGGGGTGAGGAGCTCTGCTGTGTCTCGATGAATTAATGCAATTACTTCTGTTTTCCATTCAAACACGCTTGTTTCTATCTAAGATATTTATTCGTACTTAACCATGATGAATGTGATGATCCATGACACTTATCACCATTCTCAACCACTTTCGTGCCTGACAACCACTTTCGTTCTACCTTAGATTGAATAAGTATCTCTTGGGTTCCTGGCTCACAAGTCTGATTGCCTCTCTTGACAATAGAGCATTCAGATCCGTGAGACCAGAGTCTTCGTGGTATAAGCTAGAATCCATTGGTAGCATCCTTGAGATCCGGAAAGTCTAAACCTTGTCTGTGGTATTCCGAGTAGGATCCGGGAAGGGATGACTGTGACGAGCTTCAAACTCATAAGTGTTGGGTGTGTGACAGACGCAAAAGGATCATTGGATCTTATTCCAACACAAGTGAGAACCGACAGATGATTAGCCATGTAGATGGACCTTTTTCATTGAGAGGACGGATGGTAGCCATTGACAACGGTGATCCACCAACATACAGCTTGCCATGGAAGAGCCTTGCGTGTGTGAAGAAGATGACAGTAGGAAAGCAGAGATTCAGAAGACAAAGCATCTCCAAAACTCCAACATATTCTCCATTACTGCATAACAAGTATTTATTTCATGCTTTCTTGTTCATTTGCAAGTCAACTGATAATTATAATTGATATCCTGACTAAGAGTTACAAGATAACCATAGCTTGCTTCAAGCCAACAATCTCCGTGGGATCGATCCTTACTCACGTAAGGTATTACTTGGATGACCTAGTGCACTTGCTGGTTAGTTGTGCGAAGTTGTGAAGAAATTGCGATTTACAATTTCGTGCACCAAGTTTTTGGCGCCATTGCCAGGGATTGTTCGAGTTTGAACAACTGACGGTGAATCTTGTTGCTTAGATTAGGAAAATTTTGTCTTTTAGGTCAGAGTCTTTTATATACTTTTCAAAATTTTTTATTTTTCAATTGCATGCTTTTCTTTGTCTTTC
The DNA here is from genome assembly GCF_003086295.3 of Arachis hypogaea. NCBI lineage: Eukaryota > Viridiplantae > Streptophyta > Magnoliopsida > Fabales > Fabaceae > Arachis > Arachis hypogaea. The sequence goes on from NC_092044.1 coordinate 41,516,437, forward strand.
AATTTTCGAATTGCATGTTCTTTGTTCATCCTTGATCTTCACGTTGTTCTTGTCTATTTTCTTTGTTTGATCTTTAGTTTTTCTTGTTTTTGTGTTTTTCCTTTTTTTTCTTATACATTTTCGAATTATTAGTGTCCAAGGTATAAAATTTTTTAAGTTTGGTGTCTTCTGTGTTCTTATTTTCATAAAAATTTTTCAAAAAGTGTTCTTGGTGTTCTTTTTATGTTCTTGTTGTTCTTGTGAATCTTCAAAGTGTTCTTGAGTCTTTCTTGTGTTTTGATCTTAAAATTTTTAAGTTTGGTGTTCCTTGGTGTTTTTCTTTCCAAATTTTCAAAAATAAGGAGCATTAGATCTAAAAATTTTGAGTCTTGTGTCTTTTTATTGTTTTTCTCTTTTCATTAAAATTCAAAAATAAAAAATATTTTCCTCATTCCACTCATAAATTTCAAAAATTTAGCATTAAATTAGTCATCAATTTAAAAAAAATCATATCTTTTTCAACCATATCTTTTTCAAAAATCAAATCTTTTTCAAAACCTCCTAAGCACTTTTTCTCTCTCTTCATTTTTCGAAAATCCTCACCCATTTTTTATTTTATTTTATTTTTTTATTTCCGTTTTCAAAAAATATTTTAATACTATTTAAATCTCCAACTCACAACATCTCCCTTTCTCAATCATGGACCTAAGTGGAAATGAACAGTCCAGAAGGACTCTGGGGTCATATGCTAACCCCACTACTGCTTCATATGGGAGTAGTATCTGTATACCCTCCATCAGAGTGAGTAGTTTTGAGTTGAATTCTCAGCTCATTATCATGGTGCAGCAAAGTTGCCAGTATTCCAGTCTTCCACATGAAGAACCTACAGAATTTCTAGCACAGTTTTTACAAATTGCTGACACGGTACATGATAAGGAAGTAGATTAGGATGTCTACAGATTATTACTGTTTTCATTTGCTGTAAAAGACCAAGCTAAGAGGTGGTTAAATAACCAACCTAAGGCTAGCATAAGGACATGGAAACAGCTGTCAAAAAAATTCTTGAATCAATATTTCCCTCCAAAACGGATGACATAGCTAAGGCTGAACATCCAAGGCTTTAAACAAGGAGATAATGAATCTCTTTATGATGCCTGGGAGAGATACAGAGAGATGCTAAGAAAATGCCCCTCTGAAATGTTTTCAGAGTGGGTGCAGTTAGACATCTTCTATTATGGGCTTACAGAGAAAGCTCAGATGTCTTTGGACCACTCAGCTGGTGGATCTATACACATGAGAAAGACAATTGAAGAAGCTCAAAAGCTCATTGATACAGTTGCCAGAAATCAGCATCTGTACCTAAGTAGTGAATCTTCCAAGAAAGAAGAGGCTAAAATAGTAACTGCTGAACTCAGTCCTGCAGAATAAGTTACTGAATTCAATCAGTAATTAGATTTTATAACAAAACAGCTAGCAAATTCAAGGAGATATTACAAGACACAAGAATGGCTAATATGAATATGGAAGTACAATTGAAGCAAACAAAACAGCAGTTATTAAAACAAATAACAGAAGAGTGCCAAGCAGTTCAATTAAGAAGTGGGAAAATATTAAATACCTCACTTCAAGGTAGTAGGAAGCCAAGAAATGAACAAACTGCTACCCAAAATCCCTCTGAGGACAGTAAGAGCCCAGAGAGGAATAATTCTGGCGCTCAAACGCCAGAAAAGGGTGGAGAGCTGGCATTAAACGCCCAACCCATGCTCAGTTCTGGCGTTCAAACACCACAAACAGGCAAGGAATTGGCGTTAAACACCCAAAGGAAGCTCAGTCCTGGCGTTCAAATGCCAGAAACAGGTAAGGAGTTGGTGTCCAATGCCAATCCAGCTTCCAACCCTGGCATTCAAACGCCAGTGAGGATTAGACACATACAAGTGCTGATAGCAACCCCTCTAAAAAGGCTTCTCCAACCACATCTGTAGGAAATAAACCTGCAGCAACTAAGGTTGAGGAATACAAAGCCAAAATACCTTATCCTCAGAAACTCCGCCAAGCGGAACAGGATAAGCAGATTGCCCGCTTTGCAGACTATCTCAGGACTCTTGAAATAAAGATTCTATTTGCAGAGGCACTTGAGCAAATACCCTCTTATGTTAAGTTCATGAAAGAGATCTTAAGTCATAAGAAGGATTGGAGAGAAACTGAAAAAGTTTACCTCACTGAAGAATGCAGTGCAGTCATTCTGAAAATCTTACCAGAGAAGCTTAAGGATCCTGAAAGCTTTATGATACCATGCACATTAGAGGGCACTTGTACCAAGACGGCTCTATGTGATCTTGGGGCAAGTATCAACCTAGTACCTGCATCCACTATCAGAAGGCTTGGCTTGGCAGAAGAAATCAAACCAACCAGGATCTGTCTTCAACTTGCTGATGGCTCCATTAAATACCCATCAGGCATGATTGATGATGTGATTATCACAGTTGGGCCATTTGCATTTCCCACTAATTTTGTAGTGCTAGAGATGGAGAAGCACAAGAGTGCAACTCTCATCCTAGGAAGACCTTTTCTAGCAACTGGACGAACCTTCATTGATGTCAAAAAAGGGGAAGTGACCCTGAGAGTCAATGAGGATGAGTTCAGGCTGAATGCTGTTGAAGCAATGAAGCATCCAGACACATCAAATGACTGCATGAGCATTGATGTTATTGACTCCCTGGTGGAGGAGATCAATATGGCTGAGAGTCTCGAGTCAGAGCTAGAGAATATCTTTAAAGATGTTCAGCCTGATCTGGAGGAATCAGAAAGAATAATAGAACCTCTGAAAACCCCTTAGGAAGAGGAGAAACCTCCTAAACCCGAGCTCAAACCATTGCCACCATCCCTGAAATATACATTTATGGGAGAAGGTGACACTTTTCCTGTAATCATAAGCTCTGCCTTAGAGCCACAAGAAGAGGAAGCACTAATTCAAGTGCTAAGGACACACAAGACAGCTCTTGGGTGGTCCATCAGTGATCTTAAGGGCATTAGCCCAGCCAAATGCATGCACAAGATCCTATTAGAGGATAATGCTAAGCCAGTGGTTCAACCACAAAGGCGGCTGAATTCGGATATGAATGAGGTGGTGCAAATGAGGTCACTAAATTACTAGAGGTTGGGATTATTTATCCTATTTCTGATAGCCCCTGGTGAGCCCTGTCCAAGTTATCCGCAAGAAGGGAGGCATGACAGTGGTTCATAATGAAAAGAATGAACTGGTTCCTACAAGAACAGTTACAGGTTGGCGCATGTGTATTGACTATAGAAGACTCAATACAGCCACCAGAAAGGATCATTTTCCTTTACCATTCATAGACCAGATGCTAGAAAGACTAGCAGGTCATAATTACTACTGCTTTTTGGATGGCTATTCAGGTTACAACTAGATTACAATAGATCCCCAGGATCAAGAAAAAATAGCATTCACATGTCCATCTAGAGTGTTTGCTTACAGAAGGATGCCATTTGGTCTGTGTAATGCACCTGCAACCTTTCAGAGGTGCATGCTCTCTATTTTCTATGATATGGTGGAAAAGTTTTTGGAAGTCTTCATGGACGACTTCTCAATATTTGGAGACTCATCAGCTCTTGTCTTGACCATCTAGAACTTGTTTTGAAAAGGTGCCAAGAGACTAACCTGGTTTTAAACTGGAAAAAATGTCACTTTATGGTGACTAAAGGAATCATCCTTGGGCATAAAATTTCGAACAAAGGAATAGATGTGGATCAAGCTAAGGTGGAGGTAATTAAAAAATTACCACCACCTACCAATATTAAAGCAATCAGAAGCTTTCTGGGGCATGCAGGATTTTATAGGAGGTTTATAAAATATTTTTCAAAAATTGCAAAACCTCTGAGTAATCTGCTAGTTGTTGACACGCCATTTATCTTTGATAAGGAGTGTCTGCAAGCGTTTGAGACTCTGAAAGCTAAGCTGGTCACAGCACCAGTCATCTCTGCACCAGACTGGACATTACCATTTGAACTAATGTGTGATGCCAGTAACCATGCCATTGGTGCAGTGTTGGGACAAAGGCATGACAGGCTTCTGCACGTTATTTATTATGCCAGTCGTGTTTTAAATGACGCACAGAAGAACTACAAGGCCACAGAAAAAGAGTTACTTGCAGTGGTTTACGCCATTGACAAGTTTAGATCTTATTTAGTAGGATCAAAAGTGATTGTGTACACTGACCATGCTGCTCTTAAATATCTACTCACAAAGCAGTATTCATTACCCAGACTCATAAGATGGGTGTTGCTTCTACAAGAGTTTGATATAGAAATAAGAGACAGAAAAGGGACACAGAACCAAGTAGCAAATCACCTGTCCCGAATAGAACCAGTAGAAGGGACGTCCCTCCCTCTTACTGAAATCTCTGAAACCTTTCCGGATGAGAAAATCTTTGCCATCCAGGAAGTCCCATGGTTTGCAGACATTGCAAACTACAAGGCTGTGAGATTCATACCCAAAGAGTATAGTAGGCAGCAATCAAAGAAACTGATCTCGGATGCAAAGTACTATATATGGGATGAACCATATCTCTTCAAGAGATCTGCAGACAGAATAATCCGTAGATGTGTGCCTAAAGAAGAAGCACAGAAGATCCTCTGGCATTGTCCTGGATCACAGTATGGAGGACATTCTGGAAGTGAGCAAACAGCCACAAGAGTCCTCCAATGTGGCTTCTACTGGCCTACTCTCTATAAAGACTCCCGAGAGTTTGTACGTAATTGTCAAGTTGCCAAAGATCTGGCAATCTGCCTCACGGTTATGCCATGCCTTAACAAGGGATCTTGGAGATTGAGTTGTTTGATGTATGGGGTATTGACTTCATGGGGCCTTTCCCACCATCATACTCAAACACTTATATTCTGGTGGCAGTGGATTATGTATCCAAATGGGTGGAGGCTATTGCAACACCCACTAATGATACTAAGACAGTGCTGAAATTTCTCCAGAAATATATCTTCAGTAGATTTGGTGTCCCTAGAGTACTAATCAGTGATGGGGGCACTCATTTCTGTAATAAACAGATTTACTCTGCTATGGTTCGATATGGAGTTAGCTATAGGGTGGCAACTCCATATCATCCACAGACAAATGGGCAAGCTGAAGTCTCTAATAGAGAACTTAAAAGAATCCTGGAATGGACTGTGATTAACCGTAGAAGGGATTGGGCAAGAAGCTTGGATGATGCTCTGTGGGCATACAGAACTGCATTCAAGACTCCTATAGGGACCTCTCCATACCAGCTTGTGTATGGAAAAGCCTATCACTTGCCAGTGGAACTGGAATACAAGGCCTACTGGGCAATCCAGCCATTAACAAAGCTTATTTGTTAATTAAATGATAATTTTACGGGTTCATATTAATTATCTTCAAGGTAAAGTATCAATTGCATGAGTTCACAGAATTACAGAAGGATTCAGAGGATAAAACAGCAAAAAGAAGCTCACTGGTGCAAAAACGCCAGTAAAAGCTGTTTTGGGCATTAAACGCCCAAAAGAAGCATCTACTGGGTGTTTAACGCCAGTAAGGATAGCCATTTGGGCGTTAAACGCCAGAATGGATACCATTCTAGGCGTTTAACGCCAGGATTGTGGGAAGAAGGTAACTTCATTTTCACTTCAAATTTTTTTCCATTTTTCATGTTTTAATTCATGATTTCTTGCATAAACATGTTACAAACTCTCATCTTTCAACTTCAATTTCGAAAAATTTTTAATTCTAAACATATTTCTTAATTTTTCTTCAATATCTTTTCAAACCTTTTTCAAAACCCATTTATCTTTTTTGAATTCTTTTCAAATCTTTTTAAATTCTTCTCAAATCTTTTTAAACTCATCATATCTTCTTTTCAAAATTCAGATTTATCTTTTTCAAATATCTTTCATATATTTTCAATTACATCTTTTTCCTCTCATAGTTATCTTTTATAAATCATATCTTTTATCCTATCTTCTTCAAAAATTTTCGAAAACCCACCCCTTCCCTTTAAATCCGCGTTCGGCCTCCCTCCTCTCCTCCACAATTCGAACTTGGCTCTCCCTCTATCCCTCTCCTTTCCTTTATTTTGCTTGAGGACAAGCAAACCTATAAGTTTGGTGTGTTTATCCGTGATCACTAAGCCAACACCCACTAAGATCATGGCTCCTAAGGAAAAACAAACCACTCCAAGAGGTAAGAAAGAGAATATTCCAAAACCACTTTGGAATCAAGGGAAGTTCTTAACCAAAGAACATTCAGACCATTATTACAAAATAATGGGTCTAAGGTCAGTGATCCCGAAAGTTAAATTCGATCTGAAAGAAGATGAATATCCGGAGATCCAAGAGCAAATTTGAAACAAGAGTTGGGAAATCCTAGCTAATCCTGAAACAAAGGTGGGAAGAAACATGGTTCAGGAATTCTACTCTAATCTGTGGCAAACAGACAGGCAGAGAATAGCTGAAACCGCCTTCTATGACTTTCGAACTCTGGTCAGAGGAAAGATTGTTCACCTCCACCCTGACAAAACAAGAGAGATCTTCAAGCTGCCTCAACTGCAAGATGACCCAGACTCCTTTAATAGGAGAATGATAAGAACAAATAAGAGCTTGGACACAATTCTAGAGGACATATGCCTCCCTGGAACCAAGTGGACAACCAACACAAAGGGTGTCCCAAACCAACTCAAGAGATGAGATCTCAAACCAGTCACCAGAGGCTGGCTGGACATCATTAGGCATTCTATACTGCCTACTAGCAACCACTCTGAAGTCACCATCAAAAGAGCAGTAATGATCCATTGCATTATGTTGGGAAAAGAAGTGGAAGTTCATCAGCTGATTTCTTGTGAACTTTACACAATTGCAAATAAGAACTCCAAAGATGCCAAATTGACTTATCCAAGCTTAATCTCTATGCTATGTAAAGATGCTGGGGTAAAGATGGGAGTAAATGAGTATATCTCAGTTGAGCAACCGATCACCAAAAAGTCAATGGAAGGACAACAAGTGCAGAACGACCCCATCAAGAGGAAAGCACAGGAGTTCCTCCCGGAAATCCCTCAAATTGAATACTAGGAGCGTCTTGAAGCATCTGTTACCAAGTTGCAAGAAGTTATGGACCAACTAAAGGAAGAACAGCAAAATCAAAATAGCATGCTTTGCAAACTACTTGGGGAACAAGAAGAGCAAGGGCGTGAACTGAAGGAACTGAAGCGTCAGAAGCTATCTCTTGAAGGGCCAAGCACCCCACAGACTAAAGGAGCATCCACCTCCCAAAATAAAGGTTGTTGAGTCATAATCTTAGCCTTAACTCTGTGATAATTGTTCTTATTAGGAATTTACCTTAGAAGTTATATATATGAGTAGTAGTAATTAGTATCTTTATTTTAATTTTACCTCCAATTAAGCTATAATTTATTTTTCTAATCATCATCAAACATGAATAAAATAGCAGATTTTTAGAATAAGGAGGCAATATTTTTTCGAGTTTTTAATAAGAAAAATTCAAATTATTTATATGTGGTGGCAATACTTTTTGTCTTCTGAATGAATGCCTGAACAGTGCATAATTTTGATAGTGGAGTTTATGAATGTTAAATCTGTTGGCTTTTGAAGGAATGATGAACAAGAGAAATGTTATTGATGATCTGAAAAATCATGAAATTGATTCTTGAAGCAAGAAAAAGTAGTGAAAAACAAAGCTTGTGAAAAAAACACAAAAGAAAAAGAAAAAGCAAGCAGAAAAAGCCAATAGCCCCTTAAACCAAAAGGCAAGGGCAAAAAGGATCCAAGGCTTTGAGCATCAATGGAAAGGAGGGCCTAAAGGAATAAAATCCTGGCATAAGCGGCTAAATCAAGTTGTCCCTAACCATGTGCTTGTGTCATGAAGGTCCAGGTGAAGAGCTTGAGACTGAGTGGTTAAAGTTGTGATCCAAAGCAAAAGAGTGTGCCTAAGAACTCTGGACACCTCTAACTAGGGACTTTAGCAAAGCTGAGTCACAATCTGAAAAGGTTCACCCAGTTATGTGTCTGTGGCATTTATGTATCTGGTGGTAATACTGGAAAACAAAATGCTTAGGGTCACAGCCAAGACTCATAAGTAACTGTGTTCAAGAATCAACATACTGAAATAGGAGAACCAATAATATTATCTAAATTCTGAGTTCCTATGGATGCCAATCATTCTGAATTTCAAAGGATAAAGTGAGATGCCAAAACTGTTCGGAAGCAAAAAGTTACTAGTCCCGCTTATCTAATTAGAATCTGAGCTTCACTTAAAACTCTGAGATATTATTGCTTCTTGATTTCTTTTTTTCCTATTTTATTTATCTAGTTGCTTAGGGACAAGAAACAGTTTAAAATTGGTGTTGTGATGAGCGGATATTTTATACGCTTTTTGGGGATAATTTCATGTAGTTTTTAGTATGTTTTAGTTAGTTTTTAGAATATTTTTATTAGTTTTTAGGAAAAATTCATATTTTTTGACTTTACTATGAGTTTGTGTATTTTTCTATGATTTCAGGTATTTTCTGACCGAAATTGAAGGATCTGAGCAAAAATCTGATTCAGGCTGAAAAAAGGACTATTGATGTTGTTGGATCCTAACCTCCCTGCACTCGGAATGGATTTTTTGCAACTACAGAAGTCCAATTGGTGCGCTCTTAATTTCTTTGGAAAGTAGACCTCCATGGCTTTTCAGCAATATATAATAGTTCATACTTTGCTTGAAGATAAATAATGTAAACTAGCGTTTGACGCCACTTCCATGTTCCATTCTGGCGTTAAACGCCAGAAACAGGTTACAACCTGGCGTTTAACTCCAGAAACAGCCTATGCACATGTAAAGCTCAAAGCTCAGCCCCAGCACACACCAAGTGGGCCCTAGAAGTGGAATTCTGCACTATCTATCTCAGTTTACTCATTTTTTGTAAACCTAGGTTACTAGTTTAGTATTTAAACAACTTTTAGAGATTTATTTTGTACCTCATGACATTTTAGATATGAACTTTGTATTTCTGACGGCATGAGTCTCTAAATCCCATTGTTGGGGGTGAGGAGCTCTGCTGTGTCTCGATGAATTAATGCAATTACTTCTGTTTTCCATTCAAACACGCTTGTTTCTATCTAAGATATTTATTCGTACTTAACCATGATGAATGTGATGATCCGTGACATTTATCACCATTCTCAACCTATGAACGCATGCTTGACAACCACTTCCGTTCTACCTTAGATTGAATAAGTATCTCTTGGGTTCCTGGCTCACAAGTCTGATTGCTTCTCTTGACAACAGAGCATTCAGATCCGTGAGACCAGAGTCTTCGTGGTATAAGCTAGAATTCATTGGCAGCATCCTTGAGATCTGAAAAGTCTAAACATTGTCTGTGGTATTCCGAGTAGGATCCAGGAAGGGATGACTGTGACGAGCTTCAAACTCATAAGTGTTGGGTGTGTGACAGACGCAAAAGGATCATTGGATCTTATTCCAACACAAGTGAGAACCGACAGATGATTAGCCATGTAGATGGACCTTTTTCATTGAGAGGACGGATGGTAGCCATTGACAATGGTGATCCACCAACATACAGCTTGCCATGGAAGAGCCTTGCGTGCGTGAAGAAGATGACAGTAGGAAAGCAGAGATTCAGAAGACAAAGCATCTCCAAAACTCCAACATATTCTCCATTACTGCATAACAAGTATTTATTTCATGCTTTCTTGTTCATTTGCAAGTCAACTGATAATTATAATTGATATCCTGACTAAGAGTTACAAGATAACCATAGCTTGCTTCAAGCCAACAATCTTCGTGGGATCGATCCTTACTCACGTAAGGTATTACTTGGATGACCTAGTGCACTTGCTGGTTAGTTGTGCGAAGTTGTGAAGAAATTGTGATTTACAATTTCGTGCATCACCTCTATTTAATATCCTGTTTGTTCTGATTAATTTTTCAAGATGACTAATGGAAAAGAAAAAGATAAGGCTAAGGCCGACTCTAGTAAAAGGAAAAGATCACAGCCTACCACTGAGATAACCGATGAGCCCTTGATTGAGAGGAAACTTAATGTGAAGGAGAAGGCTGATCAAGCTACGCCTTCCACCAACTCAGTTAAGTTTGCCAACTTCTATCGTGAATTGAGGTTTCCACACTTTCTGGAAAACCGGAACCTTCACAATTAGAGAAAGCTAAGAATACCACCCGAGATGAGAAAGTACACTAAAAACCAAATTCAACAGCGGGGTTGGGTATTTAAGGATAAAGGAAGCAATAGAAGAGATCTTCCATTTTTGGCCGAAAACAAATGATAAGGATGGTTTTCATAGGGCTGATGAGGCTATTAAATTGATGGAGTTTGATTGGGATGCCGTCCGTTGTACTATAGCTATTCATCCTGACGTTCCATGGGCATTCAGAACGTCAAAGCCGACTCCACGAGGCATCAAGATTGATTTTCTCAATGATGAGGCTAGGTTGTGACAATAGATGTTGAGTAACTATGTCATACCTAGCACTCAAGAGTCCGAGGTGCCAGCAGACATGATGGTTCTTATTTGGTGTGTCTTGGAAGGAAAGGACATGTACATTCCAAGATTCATCAGGAGATATATGTCTCGAGTACATATCAGAGGCATGTTGGGAGCCTTAGGATGAGAGACCGCTAGTTGTCGACTGCAAGAAAGTTCTTCTGCACGGCAAGCGGTTCGGATCTTTAGGTCACAGAGCACCTACTACTACTCCTACAGAGGCGGCCACATCCTTAGCAGCACCTTCAGCAGGACCTTCAGCACTCTCAGCACCTTCTATACAAGCAGCACCATCATCTACATCACAGCCGATGTACCGTCTAGTGCAGCGCCTGTTCGACTGCCTGGATCAAATGGAGCATCGCAACCAGCAATGTTATGAGCAGTTAGAGCGTTGCAATAGGTGACATTATGCACATTTGAGGCGGATTATGACTTCTGGCGGCACTGACATTCCTTCAAAGCCTGACACTCGATCTGACCATTCTAAGGAGGAGGAGGCCCAGCATGAGCAGTCGGCAGAGCCACAGCCACCCGCAACAGACGGTGGAGATGGTAGCGACGATCCTTCTCATTTGGCTTGATTTCGTAAGCATCGAGGACGATGCTAATCCTTAAGTGTGGGGAGGCCGCCTTCATTGGCAAAGTTATTATTTTAGTGAACCATTCCATTCTAGACACTTTTATTTCATTTTATTTTCAACACTTGCATCTTTATTTTAGTATGCTTTCGGATTTTTGTACATATTGGTTATTTTGAATACTTTTTAGTTACCGCACTTTACACTTTTGCTTGTATATATTTTAGACTTTGAGTTATTTGCATCTTTTTGGTTTGGTAGTATATAGATATATATAGTTATTGTAGTTGACTAGTTGTGGTTGGAAATGCATATATTTGAACCTAGTTTATTTTGATACACATGAGAAATTGATTTTGTTGAAAGGAGGAAATAAACTAAGGATTTTTTATTTTCTCAATCACATCGTATCATATCATATTATATTATATTATATATATATATATATATATATATATATATATATATATATAATATAATATAATAAAGGTTGGTCAATTTGATAAATAAATTCTTCTTTTTCTTAAAAGGGTATTAGGATTAAGATTGAATTGGGTTGAAATTTTTCATTGAGACTTGCATGATTCATATATTGTGTAATATGATTTTTGGGCTAAGAACATACAATATGTTAGTTTTTTAGCCTAATTATATGGTTATATCATTTAACCATGATTTTGATTCTTGTGTGTCTCTTCTCTATGATTGTAATCTTTGGTTTGCTTAATTCTATATGTCCATTATTTAGTGTATATTTATGCATTTATGTCATTGAGGCCATCACTTAATTATAGCTCACTTAACCCAAATAGCCTACTATTTCATTTATCTTTGTTTGCCACTTTGAGCATTTTTAATTCTCTTTTGTTCTTTATATTACCACATCACTAACCTTAAGCGAAAAATAATTAATTTTCCGATTTGAATCTTTGGTTAGCTTAAAATAGTGAGTGTGTGTGTCAACTAAGTGTGGGGAAAATTTGGAAACTTTGGTTGATGAAAATGTGTTTTATGCTTATTGAGAAATATTGGGAATTTGGGTATACTCATGTAATAGTATGGAAACCATATACACTGATGTCTTTTGTATATATTATGTTTCATATGTAAAAATAATAAAAAAAAAAGAAGAAAGAAAAAGAAAGAAAAAGAAAAAAAATAAAAAAAGAGACAAAATTACCCCAATGTGAAATTTAGTAAAAATCAATGCATATGTGATTGAATTGAATTTGATATATGAGTGTGTGTATATATATGTAAAAGTCAGATTTTGGGTTTCAAATTTTAGCTCACTTAGCCAAGCATATATCCTTACCTTTACCCTTAGCCCCATTAAAACCTTTAAAACTCCGCATGATATTTGCATATGTACATTAAATATTTGTTGATTGGTTAGATGAAGAATAAATTTTAGAAAGCATAATTAGAGGAGAATTGAGTCGATCAACCCTAAAGACTTGAGCGACTAGAGTGCATATTCACATCCGGTGAGGGTTCAATTGCTCAATTCCATATTTCCATCTTTGATCATTGCTTACCTTGCAAGTTTGTATATTCTTTTCAATATAACACAATTCAGTTGTGAATATTGATTTTGCTATGATTATTTTGGCCCTTGATTGTGCATATATCCTTTCTTGAAAATTTGATTTACTTTGACTACATATATACTTATATATATAAATATATAGTAATTAGAATACCTAGATGCACATAGATAAGTTGCATATAGATAGTACTTGCATTGAATAAGTAATACCCCTTTTTGTCTTTCTTGAGTTTAGCATGAGGACAAGCTAATGTTTAAGTGTGGGGAGATTGATAAACCACAATTTTATGATTTATTTTATATTGAATTTGGTAGATTCTATCAACTTTTTTCATATTTATTCAATGAAATAGCATAGTTTTATGAATTTCTCCTAATTGTGCTTTATGGTTGAAAACAAGCTTTTTATGTTTTTAATTAGTTAAATTTAATCCACTTTGATTCCACTCAATGCCTTGAGATGTTTGTTTAGTGATTTCAGGTTTAATAGGCAAGGTTTGGATCAAAGAAGTGAAGAAAAAGCATGCAAGATGGAGAATTCATAAAAAACAAAGATTTATGGAATTCAAGGCCACGCGTTTGTGAAACCCACGCGTACGCGTGAGAAGGGAATCTATCGAGGCAACGCATATGCGTGACAAGCAGCACGTGACTTCATGAAAGAAAACGTTATTGGCAATTTCTGAGCTGCATCAAACCCAAATCCAACTCAATTCTGAAGTATTTGAGCCAGAATTCAAGAAGGAAAAAGGGAGAGCAATTAGGAATAGAATAGTAATATGCTTTAGGTCATATTCTAGAGAGAGAAGCTCTCTCTTCTCTCTAGAATTAAGGTAGAATTAGGTTAGATTTCCCTTAGATTTAGGTTTAATTCTTGTTTTCATTTACTTTTCCTTGCAACTTATTGTTGCTACATGTTTATTCTCTCAGTTTACATTGTTAATTTTCCTTTTTATGTCACTGTTGATGCACTCTTTGTAGTTTTAATTTTCATTAATGCAATTTGATGTTTCTTTGTTTATTATTTTTTAATTTAGTTGTTATTATTATTTTTTTACATTGGTAGTTTAGATTTTATTACTATTACAATTTTACCATGCTTTCCTTTTATGCCTTCCAAGTGTTTGATAGAATGCTTGGTTGAATTTTAACGTACAATTTTGTACTCTTGACTTGGGTTGAGTGATTGGAGACTCTTGAGTTGTCAAACCCTTTTGTTGATTGGTGATTGAGGATTTCTAGTTGGCTTGAATTCCACTAAAGCTAGTCTTTAATTAGGACTTGTGGATTAGAGTTGACTTTGCTCACTTAACTTTCCTTCAATTGTTAGAGGATGACTAAGTGAGAGCAAGAGATAATTACCATCACAATTGAGGATAGGAATTCTAATTCTTAGTCCTTGCCAAAACTTTTCTTAGTTGTTATCTTATTTCTTTCGTTATTTACATTTCTTGTTTATCAAACCAAAAACCCAAAAAATACAACCATAACCAATAATATGCACACTTTCCTGCAATTCCTTGAGAGACAACCCGAGGTTTAAATACTCTCAATTTTTATTGTGTTTGTACTTGTGACAAGCAAATTAAACTTCGATTGAGGGTTATTTGTCGGTTTGGATTTATACTTAGACGAAATTATTTTGTGAAAATTCTAACCGACGATTTCCCTCCGTCAAGTTTTTGGCACCATTGCCGGGGACTTGCAAATGTGCGCTTGTCATTGGTTATTGTTTATATGTTAATATTGTGAATAGCTTGATTTTTGGTTTCTTTGTTAGTTTTTGCTAGTTTTAGGAATTTGTTTTCATTAATTCTTGTTAGTTTTTGTTATTATTTTCTCTTGCTACTATAAATTCTCATCACTTTGGCTATGTGTTTGGTTCTAACTATGTTGTAGAAAATGAGAATTACAATGAGAAAATGCATCAAGGATGGGAGAATCAAAGGTGGGAGGAGCCATATGCATATGATCAACCCTCTTGGCAACAACCTCCTCCAATGTATTATGAGCAAGAACCATACCATGATGCATACTAATCCAATGGCTATGGTGGACCTCCTTGTGATTATCAACAACCACCACCATATGCCTATGAACCCCTTTCTCAATATAGCCCTTAACCACTACACTCACAAGCCTCATCTTACCAAACACCTCCATTTGACCCTAACCCATATCCACCATACTAATAACCTTATGAGCCATATGAACCATACATAGAACCACCCCAATTTCAACATCAATACTCCCAAGAACCACCACTCTCATATATACCACCTCAGTACTCCCACCAATATGAACCACCTTCCTATTATGAGCCCTTTTTCCCAAACAATGAACCCTCTATCCACCTCAAACACTCATGAATGACACTCTCATTTCATATATCCAAGAGCTAAGAGAATGTCGTGCCATGGCTCAAGAGCGACTTGAAGCTCTAATGGCTACCTCAACTGAGGTAGTAACCAATTTGGGCTCCCAATGCTTAGATACTCAAAGCACTCCCATGGTCACATGTGGAGAATTAAACGAAGAGCGAAGTATGAAAGAAAGATTAGAAACTCCGGTGGAAAACGAGGAATGGGATTTTGTATTGGAACAATTGGCAGAAGCCGTAATTGTTGAAGAGGAAGAAGTGGTTGAAGATTTAGGAGATACCAAAAGTCCATGGGTAGCTAAAGTTGTAGAGCCCTCTAAGGTTTAAGAGGTTGATCAAGAGATGGATTCAATCATTGATAAATTTTTATCTACACTAACTAATTCCCCCAATTATTTTGTTGAATCCTCTCCCATTAGATATGAAATAGAGGTTAAAGAAGAAAGTGCACAACCTCCAAGACCCTTGGCAAGCAATGAGGAAGAGGTTGAATTTAAAGAAACTAGTCAGGAGGTGGAAGTAGTCAAGGAAGAATATAAGGGAGTGAAGCATACATTGTCAAAGCTGTTGGAAACAACCCTTCCTAAGTCACCATCCAATACAACATTCAAGTGGGTAAATTCTTATCCCTAAACTTTACCTTCCCATTTGAATATGGTTTTCTTGAGACGGATGGTCAACTTAGGGCTCTTTGTGGAATTAAGAGCAAGAGAGAAATGGTTAGTGGTTGGAATTACCATTCAAGGTTCATTATAGTTGCATGTTCAAAGTCTAAATGCAAAGGTTGGTGTGGAGCTCAAATGCTTAACTCTAGAAGTTATTTGGATGCTTGAGTGAGGATTCCAAGGCTATACCACCTTATTAGAATTATGATGATCAACTTGAATATGTGTGTAAGAACAAGATTTGGGATCCCAGCATACAAGAAGATCAATTTTGGGAGCCCTTAACTTGTGTGGAACTTCATCAAAGCTTGGTGCTATTAATATTGAACTTTGGAGCATACTTGAAGTCCAAGCATTGGTGGAAGTTCAAGGATGAGTACAAGCACAAGCCACCATGATAAGGAGCTTCCCAAAATGTCTAACTTAAGGGCTTTAAATAAAAGTGCTAGGAGGAAGACACCCCCACCATGGTAAACTCTTTCTATTCTCTTGTATATATAGTTGATGAATGAAATGAGTTGCCATTGTTATGTAATTTCTTGATTTAATATCACTCTTGTATATATTGCCTTAATTGTTAGTTTATTTGATTAGATTTATACTTTAATTTGTAGGTTAGTTATTTTGAATTGCATCTTGTTTGGTTGGTGTTAGACATGTAAATAGTGGGTAGGAGAGTCCTGTTTCTATTTTATGCTTCCTTTGAAAAAAAAAAGGCCCTGTCATAAGTACGCTTGGCCCACGCGTATACATGACACCCCAAGAATAGAACGTGCCAGGATCGTGCGTGGATTGTGCCATCGCACGGTCTAGACAGAGAGTTGTGCGAGAAGAATGCAGAAACTGTGCGTCTAGCACAAATTCTTCCCACGCGTACGTGTTACTCTTTTTTTCCTTTGCCACGCCTACGCGTGCCAGACGCTTACGCGTCGCTTATCATTTTGCCCAGCCACGCTCACGCGTATGCACAGATTTGAATTTGATAAACCCTGACGCGATGAGCCCTAGCTCATTCGCATAACCCTTCACCTACCTTTTCCTTCAACGTCTCTTTCTCTACCCCACTACAACTTACACTTCCACCATTGTTGCACCACTGCATCACCACCACTGCCCAGTCACCATCGGTGAACCACCACTGCCGACCGGCCCTCTTCCTTCTTTCTCTCCTCTTTTTTCTTTCTCTTCTCCCTTTTCCCATCTCTACCCTGTCATTGCAACCAGCATCACTGCCGTGGCCATCTCTATTTCCGTCAGCGTCCCCACCTCTTACCACCATCTTCTCTCTTCTTCCTTCTTTTTTACTTCTTCATTAATTTCGCCCCCTCTAATGTCTTTGCAACCAAAATACAAGCGACACTATTCCCCTGTTTCTGCGCTCATCCACCACCGTGCACCACCAGTAGCAGCCTCTGGGCTAGGTACAACCGGCACTGTTCTGCTTCCATTTTTTGCTTCCCTTGCCATTTCTGTTTCTGCTTCTATCTTCCCAGGTTTTTCCTGCTTTTCTTTTTTGAGTTTCTGTTAATTTACTGTTAGCTCAGTTTTATTAGTTGTTAATTTTGTTTCTTAGATTAGTTGAAAATGAACGCTTAGTTGATTCTAGGTGGTTAGGTAGCTAATTGATTTTGTAGTGGATTTAGGTTGAACTTTTTGGTTGCTGTTGATGCCTGGAATGAATGGTTTTCTAAGTTGTTTTGATTGAGTGATGATGTTTGTTGCATTACTATTTTGAATTTTATAATGCTACTTTATTCTCGTTAATGGCTGATTCTTGGCCTTGTGTTGATTAAGTGATGATGATTGTGGTCTTATTGCTTCAATTTGGATATTGCTACAGATTGCTGCTTGGTTTGTTACTTGCTTAATTCATATGAATGGATCATGATTTGTGTTTGTTTAATTTATCTTGAGTTCACATGAATTTCTATTTCTGTTTGTTTAAATTCAAGAACATCCTATTTATTGTCGGAATGTTGCCGAAATTTTTTAAAAAAAATTTGTGTGTTAATTGAATTCCAATTTGTTAATTGATTTTGGTAAATTGTTACTTTTGTTCTGTTTTGATCACCAAACTCAAGTCACGAATTTCTCAGCCATAATTTCCGTTGTTTTTCAGTTCCCTTATGTTACATTGCTTAATTGATGGTAACAAGGAGTTTTTGACGGATTTCTGTATCAAATAGACCCTTGTTGGCCAATTGTTTGTGAATCACCTCTATGTTTTGAATTATCATTAGGTCAAAATTTCTCTTCTTCATGGTTCAATTTCAATTCTCTTTTCCTCAACCATTGAAGTCAATGCTTTTAAACATTCCAATTGACATAATCTTGTTACTTTTTAACTGAGGTTCTTTTAATTTGTAACATTGGTGCATTTTCACTTTTGTAACCACTTAAATGGATATTTTACTTTTCAATGACTCTTTTGGTTACATTAAGTAGTATTTTCAATATCTTCACACCAATTTTACAAATTTAGTGATAAAACATATTGATGATGGATTGTATAGTTCTTTTGTGCTTACTTTGCCTTATTCATTTCATCATAAATGCATACATTATATTACATGAATGTGAGTTTGCTTGTCTTTTAAAATTTTTGAATACTTTCTTAGTTTAAGAATCATATTTGCTATGCAACTAATATTTGACTTTCTTTCTTTCTCTAACCTTTGGTTTCTAACTAACTTTTTAACTTCTCTTTTTAATTTTTCTTTTAAACTAACTCTTTTACTATTCTTTTAATGCATAGCAATGTTGTTTCTTAAAGAACAAGCAATTTGAATTCCTTTGTACATAATTACTTGGAATGTGAATTTTGACGGATTTTGATTTCCATTTATATTCCATTCTATGTTAATTGCAATTTCACTTACTCACTTCATACATAAGCTCTTAATTCTTCTATTTTCTGTTTCTTACCTACCTGTGATATTATTTTTGCCTTACATGCCTTAGCCTCTATTTAATATTTTGTTTGTTCTGATTAATTTTTCAGGATGACTAACTGAAAAGAAAAAGGAAAGGCAAATGCTGGCTCTAGTAAAAGGAAAAGATCACAGCCTACCATTGAGATAATGGATGAGCCCTTAACTGAGAGGCAACTTATTGTGAAGGAGAAGGCTAATCAAGCTATCCATTCCTCTGACTCAGTTAAGTTTGCTAACCTCTATTATGAATTAAGGTTTCCGCACTTTCTGAAAAACCGGAACCTTCACATGGAGAGAAAGCTAAGAATACCACATAAGATGATGAAAGTACATTGGCAGGGTTAGGTATTTCTAGATAGAGAGCTGGTAGAAGTAAACTCATCATGGGTCTGAGAGTTTTATTGCAATTATTATCGGATGACCCTTATGCGGTTCAGCTTCGGGGTAGACAGATTCTAATCACAGAGTAAGCAATAGAAGAAATCCCCCATTTCGACCGAAAACAGATGATAAGGATGGATTTCATAGGGATGTGAAAGCTATTAGATTGATGGAGTTGGATTGGGATGCCGTCCGTTGTACTGTAGCTATTCATCCTGCCGTTCCATGGGCATTCGAACATCAAAACCGACTCAACGAGGCATCAAGATTGATTATCTCAATGATGAGGCTAGGTTGTGACAACAGATACTGAGCAACGACGTCATGCCTGGCACTCACGAGTCGGAGGTGCCATCAGACATGTTGATTCTTATTTGGTGTGTCTTGGAAGGAAAAGACATGTTCCTTCCAAGACTCATCAGGAGATATATGTCCCGAGTACATGTCAGAGGCACCTTGGCATTTTCTTGTTTGATCAGTTAGAATGCTTGCCAGGCTGAGGTACCTTGGGAGCCTCAGGATGAATAACCGCCGGTGGCCGACCGCAGGAAGGTCATTCTGCACGAAAAGTGGTTTGGATCTCTAGGATACAGAGCACCCACTACTACTTATATAGAGGCGGCCACATCCTCAGCAGCACCTTCAGCACCTTCTATACCAGCAGCACCATCATCTGCATAACAGCCGATATACCGTCTAGTGTAGCGCCTGTTTGAGCACCTAGATCAGATGGGGCGTCGCAACCAACGACGTTATGCACACTTGAGGCGGATTGCGGCATTGACATTCTTTCAGAGTCTGACACTCCATTCGACCATTCTGAAGAGGAAGAGGAGGCCAGCATGAGGAGCCAGCAGAGCCACAACCACCTGCAGCAAATAGCTGAGTTGGTAGCGATGACCCTTCTCACCCAGCTTGATTTCAGGAGCATCGAGGACGATACTAACATTTAAGTGTGGAGATACCGCCTCATCGACAGAGTTATTATTTTGGTGAACCATTCCATTCTAGACACTTTTATTTTATTTCATTTTCAGTACTTGCATCTTTATTTTAGTATACTTTTGGATTTTTGTACATATTGGTTGTTTTGAACACTTTTTAGCTTATCGCACTTTACACTTTTGCTTGTGTATATTTAGATTTTTAATTAGTTTGCATCTTTTTATGTTGGTAGTATATAGATATAGCTTAGTTATTGTAGTGGATTAGTTGTGATTGGAAATGCGCATATTTGAACCTAGTTTATTCCGATAGACATGAGAAATTGATTTGGTTGAAATTAGGAAATAAACTAAGGATTTTTAAATTTTCACAATTACATCATATATATATATATATATATATATATATATATATATATATATATATATATATATATATATATATAAACTTATACAACAAAAATAGCAGGAGAAATAAAAAATGCAGGGTCCTTTGTCTGCTTGGTTAGTCAAACATGGACTTGTTCATAGATCTTTGGGTTTCGACTACCAAGGAATCGAAACTTTACAAATAAAGCCCGAAGATTGGCATTCCATTGTTGTCATCTTATATGTATATGTTAGTCAAATTGATGAAACTTCCAAGAATTCTTTCATTCTCCAAAAAGGGTATTAAGATTCAAATTGATTTGAGTTGAGACTTTTTCATTGTAACTTACATGATTCATATATTGGGGAATATGATTTTTGAGCTAAAAACACACAACCTGTGAGTTTTTTAGCCTAATTATATGGTTACATCATTTAACCATAATTTTGATTCTTGTGTGTCTCTTCCCTATGATTGCAATCTTTGGTTTATTTAATTTTATATGTCCATTATTTAGTGTATATTTATGTATTTATGTGATTGAGGTCATCACTTTGTTATAACTCACTTAACCCAAATAGCCTACCATTTCATTTACATTTGTTTGCTACTTTGGCCTTTTTAATCCCTGTTTGTTCTTTATATTACCATATCACTAGCCTTAAGCGGAAAATAGTTAATTGTCCTATTTGAATCTTTGGTTAGCTTAAGGTAGTGAGTGTGTGTGTCAACTAAGTGTGGAAAAAATTTAGGAACTTTGGTTGATGAAAATGTGTTTTATATTTATTGAGAAATATTAGGAATTTGGGTATACACTCATGCAATAGTATGAAAATCATATGCATTGATGTCTTTTGTATATACTATGTTTCTTATGTCAAAAAAAAAGAAAAAAAGAAAAAAATGATAAAGAGGGGACAAAATTATCCCAATACGAAATTTAATAAAAATCAATGCATATGTGATTGAATTGAATTTGATACATGTGTGTGTGTGTGTGTGTGTGTGTGTGTGTGTGTGTGTGTGTGTGTGTGTGTGTGTGTGTGAGGGATAAAGCTTAGGTTAGTCAAAGATTCAAATTCAAGCTCACTTGGCCATACATGTATTCTCACCTTTACCTTAGCCCCATTACAACCTTTAAAAGCTCTCATGATATTTGCATATGTACATTAAATATTTTTTGATTGGTTAGATGAAGAACAAACTTTGGAAAACATGATTAGAGGAGAATTGAGTAGATTAACCCAAAACACTTGAGCGATTAGAGTACATATACACATCCGATGAGAGTTCAATTGCTCAATTCCATATTTTCATCTTTGATCATTGCTTACCTTTCAAGTTTGTAAATTCTTTTGAATAACTCAATTCAATTATGAATTTGATTTTGGTATGATTATTTTGGCCCTTGATTGTGCATACATGCTTTTTTGAAAATTTGATTTACTTTGACAACATATATACTTATATATAAATAGGTAGTAGTTAGAATAGTTACATGCATATAGATAGTTTGCATTGAAAAAAAATTGGTAATCCCTTCTTGTCTTTCTTGAGTTTGGCATGAGGACATGCTATTGTTTAAGTGTGGGAAGATTGATAAACCACAGTTTTATGGTTTATCTTGTATTGAATTTAGTGGATTTTATCAATTTTTTTCACATTTATTTAATAAAATAGCATGGTTTTATGAATTTCTCCTAATTGTGCTTTATGGTTGAAAACATGCTTTTTAGGCTTCTAATTAGTTAAATTTAATCCACTTTGATTCCACTCGATGCATTCATATGTTTGGTTAGTGATTTCAGGTTTACAGAGGTAAGGATTTGATCAAAGAAGTGAAGAAAAAGCATACAAGATGGAGAATTCATGAAAAGCAAGGATTTGTGGAATTCAATGCGTGCCACGCGTACGCGTGACCCACGTATATGCGTGAGAAGGGAATCCGTCAAGGCGACGCATACGTGTGACCCACGCATATGCGTGACAAGCAGCACGTGGCTTCATTAAAGAAAACGTGACTGGCAATTTATGAGCTACATCAGGCCCAAATCCAACTCAATTCTGAAGTATTTGAGCCATAATTCAAGAAGGAAGAAAGGGAGAGTAATTAGGAATAGAATAGTAACATGTTTTAGGTCATATTCTGGAGAGAGAAGCTCTCTCTTCTCTCTAGAATTGGGATAGAATTAGGTTAGACTTCCCTTAGATTGAGGTTTAATTCTTGTTTTCATTTACTTTTTCTTGCAATTTATTGTTGCTATATCTTTGTTCTCTTAGTTTACATTGTTAATTTTCCTTTT
The DNA here is from genome assembly GCF_003086295.3 of Arachis hypogaea. NCBI lineage: Eukaryota > Viridiplantae > Streptophyta > Magnoliopsida > Fabales > Fabaceae > Arachis > Arachis hypogaea. Next base: position 41,539,085 of record NC_092044.1, read on the forward strand.
ATGTCACGTTTATCTTGATGCACTCTTTGTAGTTTTAATTTCCATTAATGCAATTTGATGTTTCTTTATTTATTTTTGCTTAATTTAGTTGTTATTATCGTTTATTTGCAATTGGTAGTTTAGTTTTTATTACTATTGTAATTTTACCATGCTTTCCTTTTATGCCTTCCAAGTGTTTGATAAAATGCTTGGTTAAATTTAAGTGTAGAATTTTATACTCTTGACCTAGGTTGAGTGTAGGGCTGGTAATAGGTAGGGTAGGGTAGGGTTTGGACTCTACCCTAACCCTACCCACGGATTGAAAACTTTTTTAAAATTCTACCCTATCCTACCTGCGGGTTGATAATTTCTCAACCCTAACCCTACCCGCAGAAAAATAAAAAAATTTCAAGCAAATATAAAATTCAACCATTTCAAATTTCATACATATTAATAAAATAGAAAATAAAAAACTAAGTTCAAATTAAAACTAAAAATAATAAAATCTTAAAGAAATCTAACATAAAATTACAAATAATATGATCATCAACTAGTTTAGTGGTTATTTCAAGTTCTTATAAGAGAAGTGGGTTCAACACTCATTTTCTTCACTACATACATGACTTTTATATACATATTATATAATATATTAGAGGTGCGAGTAGGGTAGGGTAAGGTATACCCTGAACTCATACCCTACACTACCCGTATAGAAAACCCAACCCGAATGTGTTGGTTCTGAGTTGGGTACCCGCAGGTAGGGTATAGATTGCCAGCCTTAGTTGAGTGATTGGAGACTCTTGAGTTGTCAAACTCTTTTGTTGATTGGTGATTGAAGATTGCTAGTTGCCTTGAATTCCACTAAAGCTAGTCTTTGATTAGGACTTGTGGATTAGAGTTGACTTTGCTCACTTGACTTTCCTTCAATTGTTAGAGGATGACTAAGTGAGAGCAAGAGACAATTACCATCATAATTGAGGATAATAATGAGGATTGGAATTCTAATACTCATTCCTTGCCAAAATTTTTCTTAGTTGTTAGCTTATTTCTTTCGTTATTTACATTTCTTGTTTATCAAACCCAAAACCCAAAAAATACAACCATAACCAATAATATGCACATTTTCCTACATGTTTCCACCTTGATCATTCTTCTTCATGCAAGTTTGCAATTCTTCTTGATAATTCAATGCAATTGTGGGTTTGGTTTGGATTTGAGTTGATTCCTATTGATCTAGCCCTTATGCTTACATACGTTCCTTTGGAAGTTGATTTGTTTTGACCAAATTATTGCATTCATATAGATAGATTCATGTAGATAGTTGCATTTAGATAGTTTAAATTGAATAAATGTTGATACCCCTTTGTCTTTTTCTTAAATTTAGCATGAGGACATGCTTAGTTTAAGTGTGAGGAGGTTTGATAAACCCTGATTCCGTGGTTTATCTTGTGCTTATTTTAGGAGATTTTATCACCTTTTTCCACATTTTTTCAATGAAATAGCATGGTTTTGTAATTCTTCCTCAATTTATGCTTAAGTGTAAAAACATGCTTTTTAGGCCCTTAAATTAGTGATTCTGATTCACCTTAATTTCATTCGAAGCCTTGATGTGTTTGTTAGTGATTTCAGGTTTATAAGGAAAGTATTGGATGGGAGAAGTGAAGAGAAAAGCATACAAAAGTGGAGAATACATGAAGAATTAAAGATTGGGAGTGCATCAACAGACGCGCACGCGTACAAGGCACGCGCACGCAGAAGTGACATCGCATGGCGACGCGTACGCGTACATGACGCGTACGCGTCGATGCTCGCACGTGACTCACTTAAAGGCAAAATGTTGGGGGCAATTTCTGAGCTACCCAGGCCCAATTCCAACCCATTCCTGAAGCTATTTCATACAGAATTCAAGCTAGAGCAAGGGGAAGAACTTAGTTAGTCAACATGAGCCTTTAGTTAGTTTTTTAGAGAGATAAGCTCCTTCTTCTCTCTAGAATTAGGTTAGGATTAGGTTAAATTCTCTTAGATCTAAATGTAATTTTTTGATTTCATCTTGTTTCCTTCACAATTTCTTATTCTAATGTCTTAATTCTCTAGTTTCTCTTGTTAATTTCTTGTTTTGCCCTCTTTTATGTTGATGAACCCTTGTTGGATTTCCTTTTCTTCTAATGCAATTTTATGTTTCTATGCTCTCTTTGATGTTTATTTTCATTGATATTGTTGATTTCTTAGTCATGATGGTTATGGATTTTGTTAATTCTTGCAATTGGTGATATTTACTTTTCTTGCACTCTAGTTGTTTGATAGAATGCTTCCTTTAGTTTTTGAGTAGTTTTCTCTACTCTTGGCCTAGGCTAAGGAAATTAAGTAACCTTGAGTTATTGGGTCTCAATGAATTGGTGATTGAGAATCCTATGTGATCAATTTGATAACCATTGACTCTAGCCTACTACTAAGTAAATTAGTAGCTAGGTTGGGACTTATGGATTGATGTTGATCAAGCCGATTTGACGTACCTCAAGCTTAGGAGTAGATTATACGTACTTAAAGCTTTTGGATATAGACTTAACCGGTTGGCTCCTCATAATTGTCAATATATGTTTTGTAGACAAGGATGGTGATCTCAATTACCTACGTCTAGCCAAGAGTATTTTTCCTTTCTTTTATTAGTTAATTGTTCATTTACTTTTCTTGTCATTTATATTTTCTTGTCAATTTCCAAATCAAACCCCCTTGCATCTTCATAGCCAATAATTGAGCATTTCATTGCAATTCCTTGTGAGACGACCCAGAGTTTAAATACTTCGGTTAATTTTTATTGAGGTTTGTACTTGTGACAACTAATATTTTTGCATGTGAGGATTTTTTGTTGGTGAGATTTTATTCAATTGAGGAAATTCTAAATCATACAAGAAACCAAACATCAAAATGGTGCCGTTGCAGGGGATTTGCAATGGTGTTATGTTATTGGCTATTGTGAATATGTGAATATGTTTGTCTTTTGTTTGTTGGTTAGTTTTTGTTAGGTTTAGGACTCTGTTGCTTATTCTTTGTAGCTTTTGTTTTTATTTGCCATTATGAATTCTCATCCTCACTTTGGCTATGAGTTTGGCTCAAATTATGTTGTAGGGAATGGGGACTACAATGATGACATGCATCAAGGATGGAACAACCAAAGATGGGAGGAGTCTCAAATGATTGATCAACCTTCTTGGTAACAACCCCTTCCGAATCAAGTTTGACAAAAGTGCTTTGAGATATGACTACTCTCCTCACGGAGATGCGCAAGGACCAAAAGGCATTTTATTCTATCCAAGCCGTTTAAGGGCCACCCCAACATGACTACTCTCCGATTTCTTATTGGTGTAATTTCAATCCTAATGCATATCAATCCAATGGATGTGGTAACCCTTATTGTAGTTGTCAACAACCACCACCACATACCTATGAACCACCTCCTCAACCTAATTTTGGACCACCATACTCACAAGCCCCCTACCACCAAACACCTCATTATAACCCTAATCCTTGTCCACCATACCAACCACCTTATGAGCCATATAAACCATACATGGAACCACCACCATTCCAACACAATTACTCTCAAGAACCACCTCAATATACACCATCTCCATATCCTTACCAAGATGAACCAACTTCCAATTATGAAACTTCCCTCCCAAACAATGAACCTTCTTTTCCCCCACCACCTCTTATGGATGATTCTCCCCAAGGATATATTCGCTCTTGCATCCAAAGGCAAGAAGAGAACCAAAATAAGTTCAAAGAGCTAGAAGCCAAGATAGCCACCTTGGCAGAAGCCATTCGCAACATAGTCTCCTTCTGCCTAAGCCTATATGATCAAAGCAGTCCCATTGTTGAAAGTGGAGAAGCAATCAAAGAGCTTAGTGACGGAGTGAACTCAAAGCTCCAAGGTAAAGGAGAGGAGTTGAGGCAAGGTTTGCATCAAGAGTATAAAGTTGGGGTTATCAATATTAAGGAAGTGGATAACGAGTTGAGGGAAATTGATCAAGAAGTGGATTCCATCGTTAGCAATTTTTTGTCCACCTTGACCAATCCCCTTCAAATCAATGTTAAGAAGTTTATGCAACATCCGAAGAAAATCATGGTTGAAGATGTTGGAAAGATTGACCAAGAGGGAAATTAAATCATTGATGACTTCCTCTCTACAATTGAATCTTCTTCCATGGAGCTTGATGTAGAGACTAAAGAAGAGGTGAAGGTTGTAAAGGAAGAGCACAAGGGAACGGATCTCGCATTGGCTAAGTGTGGGGAGGTCACCCTTCCTAAGTCACCATCGCTCATTACAACATTCAAGTGGGTAAAATTCTTGTACCTAAGCTTTACCTTCTCACTTGAGTATGGCTTGATTGAAAATGATGGTCAACTTAGAGCTCTTTGTGGAATTAAGAGTAAGAGAGAGTTGTGTAGTGGTTGGAAACATCACTCTAAGTTCATGATGGTTGCATGCTCAAAGTGGAATACTAATGGTTGGCATAGAACCAAATTGTGTGGGTCTATGAAGAGGAGTCAGTGATCTAAGGAGAATTCTATGTGCCTACCACCCAAGTGGTATCATGATGATCAATTAGAAGATGGTTGTGAAGATAAAATATGGGATCCCGGATCACAACATGAAGACCAATTTTAGGAGCTCATATCTTGGGAAGAACCTCACCCAAGCTTGGTGGAGATGGTTGGAATTTCTGACAACCGATCGAGGAGCAAGCATTCTTGGAGGTTCAAGGATGAATACAAACATAAGCCACCATGACAAGGAGCCTCCCAAACGTCCAACTTAAGGACTTAAACTAAAAGTGCTTGGTGGGAGACACCCCACCATGGTAAACTCTTTCCATTCTCTTGTAGATATAATAAATGAATTGAGTTGCCATTGTAGGTAGTTCTTTACTTCCTGTAAGTTTGTTTTGGTTGCTAAGTTGTTAATACATTTTATGCATTGAATAAGGATAATTCTCTGAATTTGAGTTTTTGCTTGGGTTGCAAGTTTCCTCAAATTATTGAAAAATCTTCAAAAATTCAAAAATGTGTTTGATTTTGTATTTTTGGTTGATTTTTGAGTCATAGAGAAGGTTATGAGTATTTTTAGGCTGTTTATAGTGTCTCAAAAAAAGGGGGCAATGCATGCGCTCGTGCACATGACGCGTATGCGTCGGTGCGCTGTTGCAACATCCATGTCGAGGACCCGAGAGTTGTGCCAAGTCTGGGCCAACTTTATGCCTTTGGCCCAGATCACCCACGCGGACACACACATCACGCGTGCGCGTCCATGCATATACACCCACTCACGCTTAGGCGCACCTGGCGCTCTCGCGCCAATCCCTCTTTAGTTCACCCACGCGGACGCGCACGGTGCGCGGACGCGTGGACTCAAAAATCCATAACCCCCATCCACGTGAGCCCTAGCAAAGTCGCACCCCTAAACCCTCTCTTCTTTCCAACGTTCCCTCTCCCCTTTTCCTCCATAACCACCCTCAAAGACTTCTGCAACCCACCCCTATCCTGGCGAGCTCTGACCACCGTCGAACCTCCGCAGACCCCCATTTCTAGGGGTGGCAAAACGGGTGGAACCCGTCGGGTCAACCCGCCAAAAAGGGCGGGCCAGGGCGAGATTTTGAGCCCGCCATTTTTTAAAAACCCGCCAAATCCGCACCGCCAAACCCGCGGACTTTGGCGGGACGGGGCAGGCTAGCAAAATTTTTTTGAAGGACATTCTGGTTATTTACACTGTCATATATATATGGAACTAACATGAGTTTAGGGTTTCATTTGTGAACACCCACAACCACAGCACAGCAGCGCTGCCTCCCTCTCCCTTTCCCTCTAGCCCTCTTTCTCCAGTCCTCACATCACCAAACAGTAGCCTCCGTCTCTTTTCGACGACATCCCCGCTCTTCCTCGCACCGGCATGGCGGCGTTGTTGTCTTTGTCTCTCCTTCACAACTCGATTGGAAAGGCGTGCTCTCTCTCTCTAAACCCTTACCGAATCATCCGTAATCTCTCCCTCCCACTGGCGGCGACGACGAATTGGATCTCTCCCTCGCACCGGCGTCACTGGCTCTCTCTCCCTCATAACTTGATTTTGAAGGCGCGCGATGACTCGCATTCCCTCTTCACTCTCGCATTCTCTCTCCCTCATGTTTATGTCTCCCTCCCGTCCAGAAAGCACCATAATCCAGGATCACCAGCAGGGACGACTCGCATCTGCAACGACTCTGAATTTTTCTTTTATTTTTTGCTTGTGGGAGGCTGTTTGATGATTCTATTTGTGGAACAGCTGTTCTCTATTTTTGTTTAGTTTTTCTTTTATTTTTCTATTTCTGCCAACGACGATTCTGTTTTCTGTTTGTAGGAGGGATGCTTGATGACTGATGGTTCTGTTTGTGGGAGCTTGGGAGGATGATTCTATTCTATGTATTTGTTTTATTTTTTATACCTTTTTCTTACTGATTATTAATTCTAATCTCTTTTCAGTTCTCTATTATTTACTTTTTGTTAATTTGTTATTGATTTAGTTTGAATTAACATGTTATTCTTGTTGTTATTTTGTAATTGATTTTGTTATTGATCTGATTTTAGATAGTGTTATTTGTTATGTTATTTAAGGTTTCAAACTATTTATTGGGGCAAAAAAAAGAAGAAAGGCAGGCCGGCCCGCCAACCCGCCAGTCTGCCCTTTGGCGGGGCGAGGTGGCAAGTTCAGCCCATATTATTTTGGCGGGGCGGGTCAGCCCGCCCCATTTTTCGGCGGGCTTTGGTGGGGCGGGGTGAGGCGGGGCGGGATAGCCCGTTTTGCCACTCCTACCCATTTCCCCTTCTCCTTTATTCTTCCCTCTTTTCTCCTTCACACCACTTCTCTCTCTCTCTGCTCGACCGCCGCGACCACTGATAGGCAAAATTGTGACTCATACTTTTTACAACTCGAACAATTCCTAGCAATGGCTCCAAAAACTTGGTGCACAATACTATGGTTCACACACATTCTTCAAAACTTCGCACAACTAACCAGCAAGTGCACTGGGTCGTCCAAGTAATAAACCTTACGTGAGTAAGGGTCGATCCCACGGAGATTGTTGGTATGAAGCAAGCTATGGTCATCTTGTAAATCTCAGTCTGGCGGATTCTAATGGTTATAATGGTTTTCGAATATAAAGATAAATAAAGCATAAAAATAAAGATAGATATACTTATGTAATTCATTGGTGGGAAGTTCAGATAAGCGCATGAAGATACTGTGTTCCTTCTGAATCTCTGCTTTCCTACTGCTTTCATCCAATCATTCTTACTCCTTTCCATGGTAAGCTGTATGTTGGGGGATCACCATTGTCAATGGCTACCGTTCGTTCTCTCAGTGAAAATGGTCTAGGTGCGCTGTCACCGCATGGCTAATCATCTGTCGGTTCTCAATAATGTAAGAATAGGTTTTACTATCCTTTTACGTTGTCACCATGCCTTACAGTCGCGAGTTTGAATCTCGTCACAGTCATTCAATCCCTGAATCCTACTCGGAATACCATAGACAAGGTTTAAACTTTCTGAATTCTCAAGAATGCTGCCAATGGATTCTAGCTTATACCACGAAGATTCTGATTAAGGAATCCAAGAGATATTCATTCAAGCTTATTTGCATGTAGAACGAAAGTGGTTGTCAGGCATACGTTCATAAGTGAGAATGGTGATGAGCGTCACATAATCATCACATTCATCAGGTTCTTGGGTGCGAATGGATATCTTAGAATAAGAATAAGCGTGAATTGAATAGAAGAACAATAGTACTTTGCATTAATACTCGAGGTACAGCAGAGCTCTACACCTTAATCTATGGTGTGTAGAAACTCCACCATTGAAAATACATAAGAACAAGGTCTAGGCATGACCAAATGGCCAGCCTCCCTAAATAGCATGTGAATATGAAAATAGGGAATAAGACCCCCAATACAATAGTAAAAAGTTCTATTTATCCTAAACTAGCTACTAGGGTTACAAAGATAAGTAATTGATGTAGAAATCCACTTTTGGGGCCCACTTGATGTGTGCTTGGGCTGAGCTTGAGCTTTACACGTGCAGAGGCTTCTCTTGGAGTTAAACGCCAAGTTGTAATGTGTTTTTGGCATTTAACTCTGGTTTGTGACGTGTTTCTGGCGTTTTACTCCAGAATGCAGCATGGAACTCGAGTTGAACGCCAGTTTGCATCGTCTAAACTCGAATAAAGTATGGACTATTATATATTTCTGAAAATCCCTGGATGTCTAATTTCTAACGAAATTGAGAGTGCACCATTTGGAGTTTTGTAGCTCCAAAAAATCTATTTCGAGTGCAGGGAGGTCAGAATCCAATAGCATCTGTAGTCCTTTTTCAGCCTCCTATCAGATTTTTGCTCAGGTCCCTCAATTTCAGCCAGAAAATACCTGAAATCAGAAAAAAACACACAAACTCATACTAAAGTCCAGAAATGTGAATTTTGAATAAAAACTAATAAAAACATCCCTAAAAGTAGCTAGATCCTACTAAAAACTACCTAAAAACAATGCCAAAAAGCGTATAAATTATCCGCTCATCACAACACCAAACTTAAATTGTTGCTTGTCCCCAAGCAACTAAAAATCAAATAGGATAAAAAGAAGAGAATATACTATAAATTCCAAAATATCAATGAATATTAGTTCTAATTAGATGAGTGGGACTTGTAGCTTTTTGCTTCTGAACAGTTTTGGCATCTCACTTTATCCTTAGAAGTTTAGAATGATTGGCATCCATAGGAACTCAGAATTCAGATAGTGTTATTGATTCTCCTAGTTAAGTATGTTGATTCTTGAACACAGCTACTTTTATGAGTCTTGGTCGTGGCCCTAAGCACTTTGTTTTCCAGTATTACCACCAGATACATAAATGCCACAGACAAATGACTGGGTGAACCTTTTCAGATTGTGACTTAGCTTTGCTAAAGTCCCCAGTTAGAGGTGTCCAAAGCTCTTAAGCACACTCTTTTTGCTTTGGATCACGACTTTAACCACTCAGTCTCAAGCTTTTCACTTGGACCTTCATGACACAAGCACATGGTTAGGGACAGCTTGATTTAGCCGCTTAGGCCTGGATTTTATTTCCTTGGGCCCTCTTATCCATTGATGCTCAAAGCCTTGGATCCTTTTTTACCCTTGTCTTTTGGTTTTAAGGGCTATTGGCTTTTTCTGCTTGCTTTTTCTTTTTCTTTTTTTAAAATTTTTTTCGCCACTTCTTTTTTATGGCAAGCTTTGTTCTTCACTACTTTTTCTAGCTTCAAGAATCAATTTTATGATTTTTCAGATCATCAATAACATTTCTCTTTTTCATCATTCTTTCAAGAGCCAACAATTTTAACATTCATAAACAACAAGATCAAAAATATGCGCTGTTCAAGCATTCATTCAGAAAACAAAAAGTATTGTCACCAAATCAATATAATTAAACCAATTTCAAGGATGAATTTGAAACTCATGTACTTCTTGTTCTTTTGTATTAGAAACATTTTTCATTTAAGAAAGGTGAAGGATTCATGGAATTATTCATAGCCTTAAGACATAGTTACTAAATACTAATGCTCATGTAGTAAAGACTCAAAACATAGACAAACATAAAGCATAAAATCAAAAAACAGAGAGATAAGAACAAGGAAGTTAAGGAATGAGTCCACCTTAGTGAGGGTGGCGCCTTCTTCTTAAAGGACCAATGGTGTTCTTGAGCTCCTCTATGTCTCTTCCTTGCCTTTGTTGCTCCTCCCTCATAGCTCTTTGATCTTCTCTAATCTCATTGAGAATGATAGAGTGCTCTTGGTGTTCCACCCATAATTGGTTCATGTTATGACTCAATCCTTCTAGAGAAGCGTTGAGTTGTTTCCAATAGTTGTTTAGAGGAAAATGCATCCCTTGAGGCATCTCAGGGATTTCTTGATGATGAGCTTCCTCATGCATCTCTTGAGATCCATAAATGGGCTCTCTTGTTTGCTCCATCCTCTTCTTAGTGATGGACTTGTTCTCTTCAATGAGGAAGTCTCCTTCTATGACAACTCCAGCTAAGTTGCATAGATGGCAAATGAAATAAGGAAAAGCTAGCCTTGCCAAGGTGGAGGGCTTTTCGGCTACTTTGTAGAGTTCTAGAGAGATGACTTCATGAACTTCTACTTCCTCTCCAATCATGATGCTATGGATCGTGATGGCCCGATCCACCATTTTCACTGAGAGGACGGACGGTAGCCATTGACAACGGTGATCCCCCAACATACAGCTTGCCATGGAAAGGAGTAAGAATGATTGGATGAAAGCAGTAGAAAAGCAGAGATTCAGAAGGAACACAGTATCTTCATGCGCTTATCTGAAATTCCCACCAATGAATTACATAAGTATATCTATCTTTATTTTATGCTTTATTTATCTTTATATTCAAAAACCATTATAACCATTAGAATCCACCTGACTGAGATTTACAAGATGACCATAGCTTGCTTCATACCAATAATCTCCATGGGATCGACCCTTACTCACGTAAGGTTTATTACTTGGACGACACAGTGCACTTGCTAGTTAGTTGTGTGAAGTTGTGAAGAATGTGTGTGAACCATAGTATTGTGCACCAAGTTTTTGGAGCTATTGCTAGGAATTGTTCGAGTTGTGAAAAGTATAAGTCACAATTTTGCCTATCAGCAAGATATATTGTTATCTTGTAACTCTTAGTCAGGATATCAATAATGGTTCTTAGTTTTAATTGTGAAAAGTAAAAGAGCATGAAATAAATACTTGTTATGCAGTAATGGAGAATAGGTTGGAGTTTTGGAGGTGCTTTGTCTTCTAAATCTCTGCTTTCCTACTGTCTTGTTCTTCACGCATGCAAGGTTCCTTCCATGGCAAGCTGTATGTTGGTGGATCACCATTGTCAATGGCTACCATCCGTCCTCTCAGTGAAAATGGTCCATGAACATGGCTAATCATCTGTCGGTTCTCACAAATGTTGGAATAGGATCTGTTGATCCTTTTGCACACTGTCACTGCGCCCAGCATTCATGAGTTTGAAGCTCGTCACAGTCATCCCTTCCCGGATCCTACTCGGAATACCACAGACAAGGTTTAGACTTTCCGAATCTCAGGAATGCTGCAAATTGATTCTAGCTTATACCACGAAGACTCTGATCTCACGGATTTGAATGCTCTGTTGTTAGGAAAGGCAATCAAACTCGCAAACCAGGAACCCAAGAGATATACATTCAATCTAAGGTAGAACGGAAGTGGTTGTCAGGCACACATTCATAGGTTGAGAATGGTTATGAGTGTCATGGATCATCACCTTCATCATGTTGAAGTGCGAATGAATATCTTAGAATAGAAATAAGCATGATTGAATAGAAAACAGAAATAATTACATTAATTCATCGAGACACAGCAAAGCTCCTCACCACCAACCATGGGGTTTAGAGACTCATGCCGTAGAAGATACAAATTTAGATGTAAAATGTCATGAGGTACTGAATGAATCTCTAAAAGTAGTTTTATACTCAACTAGTAACCTAGGTTTACAGAAAATGAGTAAGCTAAGATAGATAATGCAGAAATCCACTTCCGGGGCCCACTTGGTGTGTATTTGGGCTGAGCAATGAAGCTTTCACGTGTAGAGGCTATTTCGGGTGTTTAACTCCAGTTTTTGTGCCAGTTTGGGCATTTAATGATGAGCGGATAATTTATACGCTTTTTAGCATTATTTTTAGGTAGTTTTTAGTAGGATCTAGCTACTTTTAGGGATGTTTTTATTAGTTTTTATACAAAATTCATATTTCTAAACTTTACTATGAGTTTGTGTATTTTTCTATGATTTCAGATATTTTCTGGCTAAAATTGAGGGACCTGAGCAAAAATCTGATTCAAGCTGAAAAAGGACTGCTCATGCTATTGGATTCTGACCTCCCTGCACTCGAAATGAATTTTCTGGAGCTACAGAACTCCAAATGGCACTCTCTCAATTGTGATGGAAATTAGACATCCAGGGCTTTCCAAAAATATATAATAGTTCATACTTTATTTGAGTTTAGATGACGCAAACTAGTGTTCAACGCCAGCTCCATGCTGCATTCTGGAGTAAAACGCCAGAAACACGTCACAAACCAGAGTTAAATGCCAAAAACACGTTACAACTTGGCGTTTAACCCCAAGAGAAGCCTCTGCACGTGTAAAGCTCAAGCTCAGTCCAAGCACACACCAAAGTGGGCCCTAGAAGTGAATTTCTGCACTAAGACTTATTTCTGTAAATCCTAGTAACTAGTTTAGTATAAATAGAACTTTTTACTATTGTATTAGGTGTCTTTTAGACCATTAGTCTTTGGATGGATCTTTAATCAGTGTATGCGATTTTATACCTTCATAGGGGCTGGCCATTCGGCCATGCTTGGACCATCACTTATGTACTTTCAACGGTGGAGTTTCTACACACCATAGATTAAGGTGTAGAGCTCTGCTGTACCTCAAGTATTAATGCAATTGCTATTGTTCTTCTATTCAATTCAAACTTATTCTTGTTCTAAGATATCACTCGTACTTCAACCTGATGGATGTGATGATCCGTGACACTCATCATCATATGTCCTTATGAATGCGTGCCTGACAACCACTTCCGTTCTACAAGCGAGAGCTAGAGTGTGTATCTCTTGGATTCCTTAATCAGAATCTTCGTGGTATAAGCTAGAATTATTGGCGGCCATTCCTAATATCCGGAAAGTATAAACCTTGTCTGTGGTATTCCGAGTAGGATCTGAGATGGGATGACTGTGACGAGCTTCAAAGTCGCGAGTGTTGGGCGTAGTGACAGACGCAAAAGGATCATTGGATCCTATTCCAACATGATCAAGAACCGACAGATGATTAGCCGTGTGGTGACAGCGCATTTGGACTATTTTCACTGAGAGGACGGGAGGTAACCATTTACGCCGGTAAAACCCGAACATACAGCTTGCCATGGAAGGGAGTAAGAATGACTGGATGAAAGCAGCATGAAAGCAGAGATTCAGAAGGAACACAGTATCTTCATGCGCTTATCTGAAATTCCCACCAATGAATTACATAAGTATCTCTATCTCTATTTTATGCTTTATTTATCTTTATATTCGAAAACCATTATAACCATTTGAATCCGCCTAACTGAGATTTACAAGATGACCATAGCTTGCTTCATACCGACAATCTTCGTGGGATCGACCCTTACTCACGTAAGGTTTATTACTTGGACGACCCTTACTCACATAAGGTTTATTACTTGGAGCTCTCAAACGTGAATCACACTTTGTCGCAATTGAGAGCGTGCCAATTGGGTTTCTATAGCTCCAGAAAATCCATTTCGAGTGCAGAGAGGTCAGAATCCAACAGCATCTGCAGTCCTTTTTCAGCCTCTGAATCAGATTTTTGCTCAGGTCCCTCAATTTCAGGCAGAAAATACCTGAAATCACAGAAAACACACAAACTCATAGTAAAGTCCAGAAATGTAATTTTTGCATAAAAACTAATAAAAATATAATAAAAATAGCTAGACCCTACTAAAAACTCTATGAAAATACCTCCAAAAAGCGTATAAAATATCCGCTCATCAGTAACGTTTTCTTTATTTTCCTTTTATGCGTTTTAAACAATCAACCAACCTTTCTATCTGTCTGACTAAGATCTACAAGATAACCATAGCTTGCTTCAAATCACAATCCTCATGGGATCGACCCTGACTCACTCAGGTATTTTTTGGACGACCCAGTACACTTGCTGGTTCAGTTGTGCGAAGTGTAATTTCGTGCACCAACTATCTAATTGCTCCCCTCTTGTTCTCTCTTGAATTCTGCATCAAATAGTTTCAGAAATGAGTTGGATTTGGGTCTGGATGGCTCAAAAATCTCCCCCAGCGTATTTACTTTAATGCGGTCACATGACACTTGTCACGCGTGCACGTGGCTGACGCGTGCATGTCGCCTTGCAAATTCCTCCTCACGCGTACGCGTAAATGACGCGTGCGCGTGGCCTTGAATTCTCCAAATGCTCATTTCTTCATGAATTCTCCACTTTGCATGCTTTTTCCTTCACTTCTTCCATCCAATCCTTGCCTTATAAGCTTGAAATCACTCAACAAACATATCAAGGCATCGAATGGAATTAAAGTGAATTAAAATTAGCAATTTAAAGGTCTAAAAAGCATGTTTTCATTCTTAAGCAAAAATTAGGAAGAATTACAAAAGCATGCTATTTTATTGAATAAATGTGAAAAAAGCTTATAAAATCCCCTAAATTCAGCACGAGATAAACCACAAAATTGGGGTTTATCAATGAGCTCGTTTCTTATGAATGTTGTCATTTACCTTATTTTCATGGTTACGAAAATTATAGAATTGTCATAAAGTATTAGTAAAACATAAAATATTACAATCAAAGTTAAAATATTACATCTCCAACATAACTAAAACATAGAATATCACAATACAAGCAGTTCGCAAAATATAAAACTAACATGTTACCTTTCCAATAAAAAAACACCAACAGAAATAAACTACATCAACCCTAGGAGCACTGTACGACCTAGGCATCTCCCATGGGTTGATTAGGACATCCTCTTCTAGTATGACTGGCTTGCCTATAGAGGCCACACCGCTTCTCATGTTGCTTGACCTCATCCATATCATTCCGGAATTTGGTGGACACGGGCCTTCCAGTCGACTTCCAACGCATGACTGGGTTAGGACGCAGCATCGTCCCATGCCACTCCGCCCACAGCGACTCGTCAGGGATAGGTGGAAACTCCATCTTGTACACCTTGAACACAGCTTCCTGCCTGTAGACTGGATGCACATATGGGGCCCACTCAATGCTAGCAGCGGCACACCCGGCAAGTGTGTGGCGGTACGGATAGTGGAGAGACTGGAATAATCCATAATCACACGCACCGACTGATAGCCGAACACGGATGGAGCCTTGCGACCATCCCTCAAACGGCTCTAGCTCCTCCACAACAAACACAGAGGCCCACCTATCACAATGAGTGACACGCATCTTCGGGAAGCCTTCTCTATTTTTATCAATGGCGGCCAAGAGTGTCTGGGAGAAGCGATTTCCTCTACCAACTGTGAATGCGCCTCCCTGTCCTTCGTCACAAACAACTTCTGCAGTCTTCCGTACGTGATGTGCACAATGGCTGAAATCGGCAAGTAACGTGTCCCCTTCAAAACTGCATTGATGCACTCGGACAGATTTGAGGTCATATGACCAAACCGCCGCCCACTCTCGCAATGTTGTAGCCAAATCTCCTTTTTGAAATGACCCGTCCAGTTTGCTGTCACCGAGGAGACTCCTCTCAAGATATCCATGTACCACTCATACCCAGCCTTGCTTGAACTGTAAGTAGCGTTTATGAGGTATCTCTTGCCCTCGGCTGACTTGAATCAAGTCATAAAATTCGCAGCCATGTGCCTGATGCAGTAAGCAAGAAAGGCTCTTAGGGGATGCCAACCACTATCATCGACGCTTAGTGTGGCCTTCATAGCCTGCGATCTGTCAGAGATAACTAGCAGGCCGTCTTGTGGGTGATGTGATGTCTCAAATTAGTAAGAAAAAACGACCATGACTCGATGCTCTCAGACTCGACAATGGCAAAAGCAATAGGCAGGATGTTGCTGTTCCTGTCTTGCGCCACCACAATAAGCAACACTCCACCGTACCTGCCATACAAATGCGTACCATCCACAGATACAAACGGCTTGCAATGCTTGAAGGCCTCGACACATGATGGGAAAGCCCAAAAAAATTTGTCGAGCATGTTACACTCGCGTACCAGGAGGTGTCCATCGTAGAACGGTTTGACGCGTAGGTCACAAATCGTTCCAGGAAAACAGCTCTACAGTGCCTGAAGCAGCTTCGGCACCTTGTTGTATGACTCTTCCCAATCCCTGTAGATCTGTGCAATTGCCTTTTTTTTCCATCCATACCTTTCTGTAGGAGGGTTTAAAGTGACAGCTTGCCTGGACCGCACCTTGCAAAATCGGAATACTGATAGAGGGGTTCAACTGTATCAACGGTATATAACCCTGCAGATGAGAGATTACTGTCTAACTGATGATGGTCTTGCCTCATGGTGGGTGCCAGACAACTGTGTGCTCCACCAACCTGCCGAACCTCCCTGAACACAACAAAACAGTATTATTACAGGCATATCTGAAACCTACTTAATATATCATACAGAAGTAATCAAAAGCACAATTAAAGTTGAACTTACCAGTATCTGAGGTTCTTCCGAAGGGCCACACAAAGGCCACATTGACACCCATTGTCAGCTTGACGGCACTTCACATGGTACTGTAACCGTCCGATTTGATCACCCGGTACTCAGCACTCTTGCAAATACTATAGTTCTTCACACCTTAAAGTACTGCCTCTCGGCTTCTGAACCTGTGGCCGACCCAAAACTCTATCCCGCCATCTAGGTTGAAATCCTCTTCACCCGTGTCAAGAAACGGAGTCCTCTCATGTATGGCGTCCAAATCCAGACTGTGATAGTGGCTTGGCACTACCGATAGTGCAGGAATTGGGTGAAATGGAGGCAGGACATGGCGCGGCACAGTCTGGCCAGGTGTCTCCGGAACAAACTCATCCTCATCGCCACCATCGGACAAATTACTGTCCGCACTATCGGCCACGTAATCATCGTTTGACTCCTCCTCGCCCTCCTCTGCCTCATCTACTGGAATGGCAACATGAATGGGCAGTGCTGCAAGAGGTCGGTCATCCTGTACATAGGTTGAGTGTACAGAACCACCACGACCACTATGTCCCACCTCGGCGAAAAGCTCCATTACCTGCTCCACCATGATCCTCCCATGGATGTCGAACATCAATCGCACATGCTTGTCCCCTTGAAGTTGGAATAGTCGAAACCGGAAGACTCCATTGCCCATGGGTGCCAGCAACCTATACCCCACCCTTTCGATCTCCCTCACTTATGTACCACCGAGCTTGCTCATTATCAAACTCTTCAATTCCGACAACGTATTCACACGCTGAGTGCGAAATAATATTAGATCCTCACATTCAAATGTCACTCCATTGTCGCCATTTCTCATATGACAATTGGGATAAACAAGCACAACTATGTAAGGAAGGTTACCGGCCATTGATTCCTTGTTTTTGTCAGAAAAACGAGACAGAGAAAGGATACGAAACGTGTGTGGAGAACACCAAGGATTATACATCCTTTTATAACAGTTGAAAATTTATCTTCTTCTATCTCGTTTACAATGTAAACGAGATGACATTTCACGTATCTCGTTTACAGTGTAAACGGGGTAACCACAAGTCATGTTGACGTGTCTTATCTCGTTTACAGTATAAACGAGATACATCAAATGTCATCTCATTTACACTGTAAACGAGATAAGACTAGAGAATTTAAATCGATAAATATTTTTTAAATTATTTATTTCGATAATTATTATATTTATTTTATTTATTAAAATAAAAAACCCCTCTACCTAGACTCCTCAATAATCGTCATAAAAGCATCACTATTTTTTTTTATAACAACCATATTAAATATACACAAAAGATCAATTATACATATAAAATACATATTAAAATATAAAATATATATTAAAAATAAGTTAAGTAATAGATATATTTATACATAAATATATATATATAAAATACACAAATACATGTACATAATAATATATTTGGTAATTAATTTTTAGTGTGCACTTGACATTTTTTATTTATTTTACAAAACATAACACTCCATAATAAATATATTTTACAAAACATAACACTCCATAATAAACATGTCTATGCCCTTCCTTATTAAATACTTTTTTAATAGTTTATCAAAAGATTTCTATGTATTTTTGCTTCCACTTAGTAGAACAAATTAATTTTTCATATTAGAATAGAAAGGATATATCAAGGTCTATGGAGGAAAAACAATAAAAGGATATATGCTCACTTTCAAAAAGCCCCGAAATTAAATAAACAAATTTAATATCCTTTCCGTAATTTAAAAAATAAGATATTGCTAAAAAAATAAAGCTTTATAATAAGTGAAATTTAAATATTAATAAATTTTTATTGATAATTTTATAATATAAGTTTAAAAAAAAGATTTACTTAATAAATTTCATAAGATAAGAATCTAAAAATAGATAGTTACAATAGGATTCATTATGTGTAGATCGTATCTTAAATCAATCATATTACTATTAACTCTCAAACTCCACAAAAAAGTTAACTTCTTTACGGATTCGTTGGTACAAAACACTTCTGGACCAAAGAATCCCTCATATGGGTTACAAAACCACATAAACAAGTTAATAGGATCGTCAAACTCATAAGCACAAAAATACCATGATGAACAACTAACAGATTCCCTAGACAAAACCACCCTAGAAACACACCTGTACTCTCAATTTGTTATAGACACAAGTTGAGTTAAGCAAGCAAAAGCAATCACTTCAAACATTTATAAAAAAAAAATCCAGCAACCATTATGTCTTTTCACCCTTAAACGAGATCAGACATTCTTCTTCTATGACGGCACAATGTAACTCTCAAATTTGGATCTGTTGATGTAATCATCTTGCCCTGAGGATTAATGATTTTTTGTTCTGATTCATTGCACTTGGGCTTTTCTGCAAGGACTGTATTTGTTTTAGCATATTGAGACTTTGCATTTGAACTTCGTAGCATTGCTTTGATGCGGAGATCTGAATGGCTTAATGATTGGGAACAAGGAAACTGGATTGAGTTTCTAGTGACTGCCGATCTTAAAATCTTTGATCTAGTACTGAGTTCTCGTTCGGAAACACTTTGCCTTTGGCGACTAGCAATCGTTGGATTCATGAATCGAGGCACTGAACTAGAGAAGTTTCTTTGAATAGTCTTCTTAGATGCTTTGGGAGTTTCAATAACCTCTTTGACATCATCTTTGGACGTAGTAAAGGTTTCCATGCTGTCATTTTCCGGAAGACTATATGTAGTTGAGAAGAGCTTTCTACTCTCAGTTAACCTGAACTCAACCTTCTGTATTTGATCCCCTAAATTTTGACGTTGTTCTATGGCTTCCCTAATGTCTTCCTCGAGCTCCATAATGTTCTTCTCCTTCTGCTTCTTCAATTCCTACAGTACATGCACACAGTTAGCAAATTTTCAAACGGATTTGACTTTGGAACATCCTTCAGTACAACTGTCAGCAGGTATACCATTGGTACTTCTTTGCAAGACTCTACTGCTCTTGCCCTCTTTGCAAAGTTCAAGGAACAAATTGTCTCACAAATATCTTCTTCAGATGGGCTTATATGCACAAGCATCAAGACCTTTGAGCCATCACCTGAAGTATTTGGTTATGAAGTGTAAGTGTATTAATTTTCTTCTATAGACATGTAAAAGATAGGGTCGAAACACAAATCAAGACTGCGTATGAATATGCACGTTTCAAACAGATGTTAACAGTATAAGAAAGAAATTGAAAATCAGATGTAGTTAGATATTTAAATGTGTAAGCAAATATTTCAATCTTTATGAGTTCGTAGTTGATACAAGAAAAATTATCAATATGCCTTGCATAAAAGTTTGTAGTGGATACAAGCAATTTAGGGAAGAAAGCAGTATGAGTCATACCAAGGGAATCTTTTAATATTTGAGTCAGCTTGCTATTTCTGCAGACAAAGTAGTAGCATAAAAATTATTAGCTACATGATACTTTGATTGCATATAAAGAAACAACAATTGGAGTGTCAGAAAAGAACAACTTTTGCAGTCAAAGGGACTCATCTCAGTAGCAGGTAGCTCTTTCAGGCAAATATCACATGTAAGCAGCAAAAGTGACATAGTTAAACATGAAAAAATCATCACCAGCAGAATACTTGCCTGTAAGGCACATGGCACCTCTTCCTCTTCAAAGCTGCAATGACATCAGCTAAAGCAGAAAGGGAAAGATTAATGGCTCGGCCCTCGTCCATTGTTAGCCCTTTGGCTCCGGTTTTAAGCAGCCGTTCACTGCCTCCAAGATCAACCATCCACAGTCTACTTACTTCCCTTCTAGCTTCCAAACCATCCCCATGGCGAAAAATGTTTATCCTTGTCAAGCTAGATATATATGAAGCTAAACAGATAACGTAACTATCAAGCTGAGAAACCGAATTGGAAATAGCTTGGAGTATCTATGAAAACCTATAACCCACCAGTGTGACCTGCTTGACGCTTCATTGACGTTTGTCCATGATGTGGATCTGAACCTTTTTCCCTTGTTGTACCACCATCTGGCTTTAGCATAATCTGAAATCGGCACTTCAGAGAGACCCTCAACTTCAATAAACCCCTTTGGATCTGTTTGGATGTTGAGATTGCTGTAAAAAGGGCCAAGTGAGTCAAAGTTCTTTTGTCATGAGATAATTACCAAACCCAGCCTTATTGAATTCAACCTCACTTTGAGCTTAAAACTAAAAAATGTTACCATTTTGACATAGGTTCATATGCTTTATTACACAGCCTTGGAGCCAGCAGATCCCTGAGATTGCCCATGTAAACTTCCAACATGCTCATTGAAAAGGTAAAAGAAGATGAATTATCCACAGATGATTGACGAAAGAGCTCTTCAAGAGCTCGCGGAATAATTCCAGGCTGCTCATTTGAACCATCCTAAAAGAAAATTATTACACGCCACCAACATCCATTAACGATGCTGCCATACCCAATGGTTTTGAACGTTAGACATACATATATAATATGGTAACAAAATTTTAACTAACCATTGTGAATGTTTTTCCTGTGCCTGTTTGACCATAAGCAAAAACACACACATTGTGGCCATCCATTGCCGATCTCAGAATTGGCTCAACCTCAACAAAAACACTTTCTGCAAAGGGTTCAATTTCGAAACATACCATAGCCTAACTTCAGTAAAACTTGGAAGCATAATGAATAACCAAATTTGGCAAAATGCACTGACATTTAATACTAGCCTTGACTTGCTTCTTGACAGAAGACCTTATCAAACTCAAAATCTTTCTTCCTCCCTCCAAACTTCATCCAAATTCTCTCCGATCCAGCCGAAACTGGTTCAGAACCTCTTCTCTTCTCTGCCAGCAGAAATGGTCTAATCCTACAAAATACTCTAATGCTCCCTGCATAGAAAAATCAACTTCTTCAACATTAATGTCTAAAAAAATGTTCTAATATACTATTATTTACTCAATCTACTATTATTAGCGTGCTACCTTTAATGTCTAATATCCTTCTCAAAGCCCCTCTCCGCTTTTCATCCCACGTTCTCTGCTTAATCCTCAGCTGCTTAATTTCACCTAAACATCCAATCCAACTCGAATAAAATAAAATTAGTTTACATAACAAAAATTTAATAAAAAGGAAAACGATTCAACTTTATTCAATTACTTTCTAAATTGGAGATCAAATTCTGAAGCACGTCCTTTTCTTGCTCAGGCACCACAACGACGTCAGTGTAAACCGGCGGCGAAACGGGGAACTCAGCGACGGAATCCGGACTCAAATTAGCAGCGTTCTCTGGACGCATCAGAATCTGTTCCTCCACCATTTCTAAAAGGAGATCTGTTCTTCTCTCTCTCTCTCTCTCTCTCTCTCTCTTCTTTTGGCGGTATTAGAAATTTAGAATGTTATTGCAACCACAATTAATGGCTGAAAAGAGTGTGTTAAAAAAGATGGAGGGAACTTAATTAGCACACTTATTAATTATTATTATGCCAAATAGAACCTTCTAGATCTTAACGAATTGAAAATCCTTATCCCCTGGACCTAGAGTGATGTAAAGAGAACCCCATCAACAACATGCGTTATGATGAAGCTATGATAATGCAGGAAAAACATTTTCCATGATTCACGTAATGCACAGAGACGAAAATACAATTAAATAGAATTTAGTTAAAATTTTTTATAAAAATAAATAAAATTTAACTTTTTAATATATATTTAAAAATTTTCACTACTTACTAGGGAAGCGTGTATGTCAGGAATCCCGAAGGGAAGACTGAAAATAATTTTGGATAATGTTTTCTTTTTTCTTTTCAAGGGCTTTGAAATCTTAGGAAGGTGGGAAAGAAAATAGAGAGGAGAGGAGGTTGGAGAAGTTAGTTTCAATGATTGAACACTCTCAACGACCCTGATTAGGAGTGCGGAAAGAAAAAGAAAAAAGTCATGTACTTGGACAACAATTATTATATAGTAGGAGCTGGTAGTACTACGTGTTTGTTTGACCTCATTATCTTGATAAATAAAAAGATTTTTTTAATGAAGAAAGATTTTTTTAATATATTTAATAAATTTTTAATAGTAAAAATAAAAATTTTAAAAAAATAAATTTTTTTTTTTAAAAATATTTTTATATAATAAATAAATAAATAAATATTTTTATATTGTTATACTCAAATATAATTAATAGATAAAAAGATTTTTTTGCATGAGATACTCAAACATAAAATTATTTTTATTTTTTTATAAGATCTTTTAAAAAAAATTACTCGAAAAAATATCTTTTTTTAGAAACACACCCAAACAAGTTCTATAGCTATCTTGTATAGCTGGTTTTTTTAGTAATGTAATTCCTGATTGTGTTATTTATTGATTTGAAAAAGTTGGATGTTTTAATTTTTATGGAAGTTAATTTTTTTAGTTAGGCTACACATCTAAATAATTTTTTATTCATGTCCAATCAAGCAAGTACAATACCAAAAAATCCAATCTCATTAATGAAATGTGTATTACACACGTGGAAACCTCTCAAACATTACCAATTTACTTCACACTTGAATATGAAAAAAACGTTCATTCTTCCAACTTGAAATTGTTATTGCAGAATTTCAAATCTCTTTCAAAACTCGTTCGTATTCTATTCTACTGGAGAATCAGGTGGAGCGTTTGATACGAAGAACAAAAAACACACCAAAACAAGAACAATGATTCTGCAAGATATTGAGAAAAAAACTATTTTTATTATGTTCATTTAATTTCTTGCAAATCTCGCATTTCTTCTAGTTCGATTTAAGGTTTAGTGGATTGAGTTCGTTCATTTAGTAGATCGAGTTTTTCTAATTCCATTTTTTTCCGTAACTAGGGCATACGAATGAAACGATGTTGTTAGTTTATTGGTTCTGATAAATAACTCGGTTCATCTCTTAGTTTAATTGAGTATATTTGCATGCAGAAATAAAATAAAAATGTGTTTTTCTTGTTGATTGAATGTTTGTCACGTTTTGTTCAAATCTGAATAGAATTTGGTTCATTTGGAAATTGGACTAGGTTCACTTGATTCTACTGTTAAGTGTTCACCAAATCTGTTATTTCTTAGTTTAATTGAGTTCATTTACAAGCAGAAATGATTTGAAGTGTGCTTTTTTTACTGATTGAATGTTTATCACCTTTTGTTCAAATTTGAATCGAATTCGGTTCATTTGGAAATTGAGTTAGATTCACTTGATTCTACTATTAAATGTTCAACAAATCTGAACCAAATTCGGTTTATTTGTGAATTGAGTGAAGTTCAGCTGTTAAGTATTAACCAAATAGTTTTGTCCTTACAGCAAAAATAAAAAAGATGACGGTCATAAAAAATGAGAAGCCGCACTATAACATAAGCATATACACATTAAATAAACTATATTTTGTATTATAAATATATCATAACATACTATTTAAAATTTTTATAAAAAAATCACGATTTGAGATGCCAAACAAAATCAATAGTTAGAGTGTTTAACGAAATGAGTGAAGAAAAGAAAAATATTATAGAAGAAATGGGATTCGATGCATTGGTATATTTCCAGAAAATGAACATCTCTCACAAGCTCTTGAAGGAATTGATTCGTTACTGTGATGCCTATCATGGATGTTTGGACACTCTCTATGGCAAAATATACATAACCCCTGCAAAGATAAGAGATGCGATGGGCATAAATTTCGGCGGTATTATACTTTTCATCTTTTACATTTTTTTTTTCTTTTTGATCTTTTTATTATTCTTTAATTTATTTTGGTTTATTCCTTGCTTTATTTTAGGTTCATTTGAATATAGAAAATGAAACTGAGTCTTTTTGATTGATTTGTTTATATGAAAATATTGTAGGAGATTGTTTTCCTGAAAAATTGCATACAGCAAACTAACTGAGGAACAGAAGAAGATAATTGACAACTTCAAAAGTGCTATTTTGGCATTTTTGACAAAAAACTGTCATTGATATGAGTGTTGAAGGGGAGGAGAATCGGCTAAAATTCAAGAGGACTTTTGTCGTCTTCGTCCAAAAATATTTCTTGCTGCCGACAATAATAAGCACGGTCTCTCCAATCCATAAGTCGCATGCCCTTCATGTGGACACCATCTGACGATGGGAATGGGCGTCTCATGTGCTGAGCTTCCTGAGAAAGGGGATCAAAGTCCAGAGAGAAGGAAAGAAACTTTCCATTGATGGCTGCGTCTTCGTTTTAATGTTAATATATTTCCATGAATCGAAGTTCCCTCGACCAGAAACAGATGACGCTCCTGGGCCACCGTGTGTGGCCTATTATTGGACAAGAAAAAAGCTTGTCAACCAGATTGCTTTGGAAACAACTGATGAAATGGTAAATAAAAAAGATTTCTCCTTGAAATTTCGGTTTAGATGCTATTAAAAATAATGTGCTAACTAAATAAGTTTATGTTTTAAGGACTTGTGAACAGAGCAGAATTGAGGGGAGGAGACATAGAAGAAAAGAAGGAGAAAAAGAAAATAGTTTTCTTGAAGGAAAAAAGAAGGAAAAGGAGAAGAAAGGAAAAAAGAAAATTGTCATTTTGGATTCGTCTTCGAAAGAATACAGTTTTTCTGAATCTGAGTATACTTCTCACCATCGCTTAATGAAAACTATGTATTTATTTAAAGTTTTATATTGTTATTTTAAAAAAAATTTGTATGTGTTACAGAGAAGAAGAAGAAATCGAGAAAACACCGCCAAAGAAAAGAAAACAACGACAAAGGGTGGCGAACCAACAAACCAAAATAAAGAAGATTGTTCTGACAGAATTGGAAGCAAAACTGAATCTGAAAATGAGTAAGTTTTGGAAATAATAATTTTTGGTTGATTGCTACGTTTATTTGAGGTTCATTTAGTTTAGTTTAGTTTTGCTTGTATTTACTGAAAATTATTCATGTGTGCTTGTTAAGTTAATTACAGCTCTAATATTTGTTTCCGGTATATATTTGATGTGTTTTACTGATGATTGATTCCATTTGACTGCTTGTTCAAATCTGAAATAAATTCGGTTCATTTATTTTTTAACTATAGTTCATTCTGGTTTTAAGTGAAAACTTATTAGATAAAATTTCAGAAGTGAACAAGTAGAGGGGACGACTGCTAAAAGAAGAAAACAAATGTTGGAGCTGAAAAAAGAAAAAATAATAAAGAAAAAAATGATAGAGCTGAAAAAACAAATGTTGCTCCAGATGACTATGACTCGACAGATGCGCGATATGATTTATCGTAGACGTAAGATTGAGTTTCTTATATAAAGTTATTTTTCTTTCTTTGCTAACTTGTTCTAAAACTTCATATAATTTCTTTGGATTTACCGAATAATATTTATGTATTTTGCTTAGACTGCCGACTGTAAATTTGGGCAGTGAACCTGTGTTACAAACACAGACGAGCTCGGCACCGTCTGTAAATCCACCAAGTAATACCAAGTATTCCTCTTAAATTTTATTTACATCTTGTACTTTTAATTAGAATATCTTGGTTGATGATTTTAGTTTTGTATCTTTTTTCTTAGAAAAAAGATTCTTGAAATTCCCGGTTACAAATTTTAGAACAAAAAATTGAATGAAAAACAGAGTTTATTTGAGGTTCAAATATGGAGTAAATTCAGCTCATTTCTAGGTTTAATTGATGTTCATTTGATTCCGAAAATAAATATAAAGTGTTTTTAATCCTCTGCTTTTAATCTTGGTTGATAATTTTAATTTGGTATCTTTTTTATAACAAAAAATAACCTCGAAACCCCCGGTAAAAGTTTTTAGAAGAAAGAAACGGCATGAAAAAAAGGAATAACAAGGTTTACAACCTCCAACTGTGTAAGTTGAAATATTTACGTTAGTCTTTTAGATTTAGATAAATATTTTTGTTCAATTAATCACACGGAATTTTGTTTAATTGTCAGTAGCACTACACCTAGTTCTCAACTACAGATCATTGCAGTTGGAGAAGAAACTTATTCTTAACCTCTGGATATGTGAGTTTTTCAATGTGCAGCTTTTAGTTTCTCAGTTTCTATTCTAATCATTCAACATTAACTTCTTTCTTGTTTACCTTCCTTAGAGTTCTATTGCAGTGTCTCTTCCAAGTTCTCACGTGGAAGAGATAATAAAAGATCAAAAGACCTTCACCTATGTCCCTTCGAAAAATCAAATAGAAGAAGCTTCTGTTAATGAGTAAGTTGTACTTAAAATTCTTTTTATTAGTTTTAATGGTATAGGATAATAATTTCGGGTCATTATTAAACTATTTTTTGTTGAATACAGCAGCCCTCCGGAACCACAACAACAACCCTACGAAGAACCTCCGACAAGGCAATCAGAATAAGAAGCACCTCTTAATGTGTAAGTTTTACTTAAAATCTTTTTTATTAGTTTTGATGTTATATCATAATGCTTTTGATTACTAGTTAAAACTTTTCTCTGTCATCTTGCAGTTCTCCCTGCCTTCGACATTAGGAAGATGATGCATCTTCTTTCAGCATTGGCATAAGTCCCCTAACCTCTCAACCAAGTCTCCTGATCTCTCACTAAAAATAACACAACTTGAAATGTTGGTTGAGGCGGTGATGGATGCTGGGGTGATAGCAACATTACAATTTGTTGAGAAAACCAGTGCATAGCCGATTTTGAACACTCTTGATGGGTACTAGACTCCGAAGAAAGAAAAAATAACAGAGGAGTTGGCGGGAAAATGTTATCAGTGGATGATACAATTAAATGTTTACAAAGATACAACCAATGAGTATGACACGATATTCATGCTGGACCATGAAGCGCATTTGGAGGGGGCTAGATTCCACTTCATGTCTCTAACACTCGGACAAGATGTAGAAAATACAGTAAATTCTTTGCCTATTATATTAACATTAATTATTTTTCTAAAAACTTTTATACCCATGTATCTAATAAATTTTGTTCTTATAGGTGGTCAATGCAATGTGTATGCTTTTCAACGATAGAAAATATCGCCGATTTGAGGAAGAAGTATACTATGTGTCGACAGATATTGTGATAAGCTAAATTTTTTATTCCTTAAATAATTTATTAGTTTTGATAAATAATTCTGTTCATCTGTTAGTTTAATTGAGTTCATTTTCATGAAGAAATGAATTAAAAATGTGTTCGTCTTACTGATTGAATGTATATGACTGCTAGTTTAAATTTGAATCGCATTTAGTTCATTTGAGAATTAAGTTAGGTTCACTTGACATTACTGTTAAGTATTCACTAAATTTGTTATTCTTTAAGAAATTCGATTCATCTGTTAGTTATATTGAGTTCATTTGCATGTAGAAATGAAATGAAATGTGTTTTCTTGCTGATTGAATGTAGATGATTGCTAATTCAAATCTGATGTAATTCAGTTCATTTATGATTTAACTGAGGTTTATTTTGTAGAGTTTAATATTGGGACTCCATAATGAGGACTACATTGATCCAAACACTAATAAGAAGGCCTACCGAATCTCTCAATATAATGACTACCTCCCTTTTCTTGACAAAAAAAAATGGCATCGCATCCATTTGTAAGTTGTGATTTTTAAAAATTTTTTAATAATTCTGTCGTTTACTATCATTTAGACTGAAATGTTATATCATTTTTCAAAACTTTAGCTATTTATATCGGTTTGCCATGGAGGACATTGGTGGTAATGGATTGCCGAGTTAAAAAGAAGGCCTTCTATGTGTTTGATCCCGTCAAGAAAAAAAAAGATGAAATACCTCAATCAAGAATAACTGTGAACAAATTTATTGTAAGTTATTTACATAATACATGTTTATGTTGTAAATTATCTTATATTTCTAGCCATTATCAATCACTTTTTGTATCTTTTTCAGGACTTAATAGTATCCCAGATGAGGGTTTATGCTGGAGCAGAGCCTTTGATGAAGGACGGAGAGGGCGTCGAAGCACCGTATATCACTATCAGCGGTCAACGAACAAAGTAAAATATTTCTTTGCTATAGTGCTTTTATTAATATGTTTTATTGTGACTCCTATTAATCATATTTTATTTTCTTATTTCTTTCTTAGTTATGATTGCGAGATATATGTGATGAAATAGTTGGAAACAATTGATCCTGAAAAGATCAGAAAAGGAAAGTATAAATGTAAAAATTGGAAACAGGTACGTAATTTCTAAATTAATTTATTTCGGTTCATTTTTTATTTCATTTGAGTTTAAATTAAGCAATTTCTTTCAATTTTATTGAAGTAAGAAATAGATGCTTTCAGGTGGAAATGTGGTCCAACCATTCTCTTGCGCAAGATAAATAAATTGAGAAACAAAGTCATTGAGGCATCTGAAGTGATAAGACTCCCAAAGCCATCCGCTGCCCTCTCAAGCCCTTTTTGTAAATTCACATCTTGGGATATAGAAAGTAAACAGGTTATAGTTTCTTTGACCTGGTGTAAGGAATTGTAATTAACACTAATTTCTTTAACTCGTTGTAAAAAAGTAAACACTTCTTCTTTAATGTATATATGTTAATGTAAATGTATATATTTGTTGGAATTGTCTAGACTGCTGTTTTAAATGAATCTAGGTTCACAGTGGATGGATTCAATGTATTTATCAAACATCAAGAGCCCAAAAACACAAATGAACCGAAATTAATGCGTTAAATGAACCAAAAATGTATATATATCACTATTCAATTTCAGAAAAACCAAAACTATTTGAAATAACACATTTACAGAAAGCTAATATGAAAAACAAAAAAGTGACTATTCAATAAAACATAACATGAATCGAAATTAAACTTCCTAGAACTTAAATGAACCGAAATTTAGTCATACATGAATAGAAATTTATATTAATAAAAACTAAAATTTCTATAATCCTCTCTGGGATAATTCATATCCTGTGTATCAAAAAGGTTGGAGCTTGACTGAATCACTGATCCACCATCTAAAAAGTTCAACTACAAAAAAATAAATAAATCATATATTAAAAAAATGCACAAACGAATTTTTCCCTTATCAAAAGCAAATCAATGTTACCTCGCTTAGAGCTGGCTTTTTCTCTTTTTTTTTTTGCATTTACGATCATTTTTTCCATATTTAATCCCAATCTATTCTTGGGACAGCCTCTTGTTCTAACACATGGGGCTTTGAAGGTCGTTAACATCACGCAACGTCGCGTTTTTGTGAGATAACGAACTTTTGTCTTTACTTTTCGCTTGATATTCTTGCATCTCCGCCATGATATTATCAAAAGTATGGTGCAGAATGCCAATTAGCTCCTTAGATTCTGACGCAAATTCATAAATATTGTGCGACCTAAACACCGAATCATCGAATCTCTTGCTTCTCGGCTCCAATAGAGGCTCGTCTTGGCTGCTCTTGATATGTGTGTGCCTCCTCTTTATGCTCTTACTATAGCATTCCAATATATATTTTGGTACCACTTTATCTACTCGCTCAAAGCTTAAGACACTCAGAGAATGACAGCATAGTATACCCCTTGACTCAACAACAAGCACGGGCACTTTACTTCTCGTGATACTACGACGTAAGTAACAAAAACGTGTTAAATGTGGAGTTAAAAACCTACTCTAATACTTCGTATGTCGTAAAACCTAGAGTGAAATACATTGATCTTATGATGCAATTCACCTTTTCTCTAAATTGTGCTTGAACTTTTCTGAACTTCTCATGAGTATACACATGTTGAAATTGAACCTCTATTGCTGATTTTGTTGCATACGGTATCACGGTGTGAAAATTTGCAACATCAAATTCTCTCTGTCTTTGCTCTCTGCTTGCTAGGGAATTATCATATTGCTTCACAAATTGATGCAAGGAGCTATTGCATGTGATAAACTTGTTAAAAAATGCACGCATGCTCTCGCTCTTTTGTGTACTTCTCATCCCGGCCCAAAAGTGGTGATCTAGATAAACTGGAATCCATAAATTGTGATCTTCAAATAGCTCTGCAGAATGAACCAAAAACAGATGCAAAAATGAACCAAACGTTATACTCGTTTTCACTGAAGAAGTAATAGCATCAAATAATTCGAATTAAAATCTCGGTTACTTAAAAGCTACTTATTGCTTCCAACACTGTACTTTGTAACAAAATCATTCCGATTTCTGTTAAGTGTGTCTTTTGTAAATGAGTTTCAAATGACATGCCTCATCTCTTGTTCGATTTCTTCGTATCGCTTGTACTCGTTTAATTTGCTTAGAATCTTCTTCATTATATGCCAAATGCACTACCGATGAATTGTTGTTGGCATACACATCTCAATAGCCCTTTGCATCGATACACATTGATCAGTAAGAATCTCTTTTGGTGCCTTCCCTCCATGCAACAAAGCCAACATTCAAATAGTCATTTGAATGATTGGATGTCTTCATTTTTCATCAAAGCGCATTCAAGAAGTGTCGACTGATGGTGATAATTCACGCCCACAAAAGAACCAAAAACCAAATTATACCTACAAAAAATGGACACTCAGAATAGTTATGAACCGAAATTTGTTAGCTCTATGAACTGAAAACTATATCGCAGTGAACCGAATACCTGTTTGTCTTGTAAGTGGTATCAAATAAACCAACATCTCCAAAATACTCATATGCAGCCCTGCTTCTTGCATCGGCCCAAAATGCATTTTTGATGGAGTGATCACCTTCAAGGTTAAGCTCGAAAAGGAAATTTTGATTCTTCTCTTTTATTCTTAATAAGTACTTGCCAAATTCTTTCGCATTGTCTTGTTCAGAAACATTCCGTACTTTCCTTGTAATATAATTCCTCACGTCTTTTTCTATAAAACTTAGTTCGCAATGACTGCCTGCTGTTGCTATAAATGACTGATATGTTTTACTCGGTCTGCTTCCGGCTTTCTTGTTGTTTTCAATGGTGCGATGTAAAAACATGCCTAGTTCCCTGTGTTGTTTGAACATCTCTGCTCGATTTGGACAGTAAGGGTGTGAATGCTTGAGAACAACTTTGAAAATTATCCAAAGACCGACGTCCTTCAATATATGTACATAAATCATGGCTGGACAATTTATTGGAGTTGAGGGGTTTGTCTTCAGAGTTGGAGATATCTTGGATTTTCATTTTTCCTTTCTACTATATGTAATTAGTTGATTCTTAATCTCATCTCCCTTTCGAGTCGTGTTCCTTATTTTGGTAGAAAAACAGGCAAGTTTGGAATAATATTTGTAGAACTCTCCAGCTTCTTCCAGTGTCTTGAAAGTCATCCCGAACTTTGGGACAAATTGTTCATCCACAACACACCTGGATTATAAAATGAACAAAAAATATTATTAAAGCAAAACCATTGTATAATACCAAATGTTCCATTATATAAATTCGAATTTAGAAACACCTGTGTATAGAATGAACCAAAAATATTATCAAAGCGAAACCACTGTATAATACTAAATGAACTGAACTTTGTCCATTATATAAATTAAAATTCAGAACACCTGCATCTATAATGAACTGATAAATACCATCAAAACGAAACCAATGTACAATTTCAAATGAACAGAAAATTGTGTTCATAAACAACTGGATTTAGTGATTGCATTCCATTCAATTCAATTCAAAATTAAATAATCCAAATCTCGCCCGGCTGATTTGATTCAGAAAAATAATCCAAATCGCTCTCATTCAACTGATTTGAAGTTGAATTATTCATTGTTTTGATATGCTATTAAAATCTGAAAACGAAGAAGAAATATAAAATCTAAAAATGAAGAAGAAAACGAAGAAGAATAGAAAGAAGATAAATGCAATGCAGATCGAAAAAGAAAATGAAGAAGAATAGGAAGAAGAATACGAAGTTTTACGCTGTAGAAATCAGAGCAGAGAAAAACACGAGAGCTTTACGTTAAGGAAGAGAAGCTTTACGTTGAGATAGAAGAACGAAGACAAGGTTTACATTGAGAAAGAGAAACTCTACGTTGAGAAAGAAGCTTTACGTTAATAGGATGGGGGAAGGCGCGTGATCCAGAAAGAACTTGGTTGACTTGGTTAGGAAAATTACATGGATGTGGAGCATGGGTATGTCTAAAATGAGCACAATAATTATGTGCTTATTGGATGCGCCACATTTATATAGACCCATTAGATTTTATTAGATGAAAATCAAAGGATAATAATTAAAATGTTGTTTTATATTACTTGACAAATAATTAGATTATTATATTCAAAATTTATTAACGAACTACTTTTGTTAAAGATATTATTATATCATATAATTTTTCATCAAAATATTTTAAAAATATAATTTATTTAAAATATTATATATAATACCTAAAAATATTAACTTTTTAATTTTTTCAGTTTTTTTGTTAGAAAAACGGAGTAAATAATATAATTCTAAATACATGCCTATCACATTATATATTTACTTATATTAGTAAGACCTAAATTAATCAAACTTACGTAATAAAAAATATAAAATATATAAAAATAAAAAATATAAAATAAATTATTCATTAAAATTAATTATTATTCAAAAAATTTTCTACAATATTAAAAAATTATATTAAAATGATGTTTTAAACTGTAGCATAAAAATATAAAATAATTAAATTTTATTTTATATTACTTGATAAATAATTAGATTATTATATTCAATACTTATTAACCAACTATTTTTGTTAAAAATATTATTATATAATATAAGTTTTTTATCAAATATTTGTCAAAATATAGTTTATTTAAAATATTATATATAATACATGAAAATTTTTTTTCATTTTTTTAAAAAAGAACTAAATAAATAATATGTAACAATTACGTAATATATTATATGTGTGTATGTAATATATAGTGACTGATATAGGATTGGTATATATTCTTTTATTCTCTAGACTATCTAATATATATGCCACCTCATGACTCTCTCCGATCTAGTTTCTCTTATTCGTATTTATTTTGTGGTAATATTAAGTACATAATAATTTAAAATTATTTTTTAAATTTATCATTTATAGTTTCATATATATAATATTTATAATTATATATTCATTATAAGATCATTTTTTATTTTTTATTATTTACAAATATTTTTTATTTTTCTAATTAAATTTTTTATTCTCTAACTCAATCAGACTTTTATATATATGTATATGAGAAATTGGTGTACAAATATTTTTTACAAAATATTTTTCATCATATATAATTTATTAAAAATATATTTTGTTAAATTCAAGAGTAAAATATATAATATTTTAGTTTTAACGTAACAAATTTAATATGTTATCTGATTTTAATATTATTATATTATTATAATTATTTAATATATAAAAAATTTAATAGATAGTATATATATATATAGCATATATTTTATTATATAAGGGTTGCTGCATTAATTATTATGTAAAAAAATTTTTGTAACATTAAAAAATTATATTAAAATAATATTTTAAACTACAACATAAAAATATAAAATAATTAAAATTTATCTTATATTATTTGATAAATAATTAGATTATTATGTTTAAAATTAATTAATTAATTACTTTGTTAAATATATTATTATATAATATAAATTTTTTATCAAAATATTTATAAAAATAAAATTTATTTAAAAAGTTATATATAATACATGGAAATATTACCATTTTTTTTCAATTTTTTTTGAAAAAATTAAATAAATAATATAATTTATTTTTTCCAATTCTTTTAGATAAATTCATATTTATAGTTGTAATTACATATAATAACTGATTATATAGTATATATATTATTTTGGAAAAGGTATAAAAGAAAAACTATATTTATGTGATTATATTTCTGCGATAACCTGATTTTGTATACAGTTTTAATAATTTTAATTGCGTAATGATTAGTTTAGATCTTACTAATATAAATAAATATATAATATGATAGACATGTATTTAGAGTTGTATTATTTTTTTCATTTTTCTAAAAAAACTTGAAAGACAGGAATAAAATTTTAATATAATTTTTTAAAAAAGTAATTAGTTAAAATAATTAAAAATAAAATTTTAATTATTTTTAAATTTTTATGTTAAAGCTTAAAATATCATTTTAATAAAATTTTTTAATATTATAAAAATTTATTTCTAATAATTAATCTTAATGAATAAAAAATATTCATATATATTGTATTTATATATTTTATATTTAATTATTTAAGAATAAAAAATTTTGTTGTCATTTAAAGTTTTGCATATTAAAATATTGTCATTTAAATCATTTATTTATGTATTAGAATATTCTATATTTATTAGAATCCATCAATGCTCTTTTTTTATATTAGTCTTTAATTTTTATCTAATAAAATCTAGAGTATATACCCATTTTGGTCCTCAAAGAATTTTGGACCAAACACTTTAGTCCCCAACTAAAATTAATTATTCGATTGGTCCCTAACAATTAATTCCGTTAGTCACTTAGGTCTTTGGCTCCGTCAACTCTAACGAAAGACAAAATGGTCCCTGACAACTCTAACAAGGAACAAAATGATTCCTAACAACTCTAACAAGAGACGAAATGATCCCTTACCCCTTTATTCGAAAAGGACGCTATTCTTCCCCAATTTTTATCATATCTCGCATAATCCTAACTTTCATACTCTCCTTCTTCACCTTCACAGTCTTTTGTTCCATCTTTTCCTTCTTTTTCTTTACCTCCAAGATTAAGCCATGGTGTAATTGCCACACGTGTCTCAGCTACCTCAACATTTCACGGACCACACACTTCCTAAATCTTTATGACTGGTACATCCAACTCCTCTGTGATGAGCGGATAATTTATACGCTTTTTTGGCTTTGTTTTTAGGTAGTTTCTAGTAGGATCTAGCTACTTTTAGGGATGTTTTCATTAGTTTTTATGTAAAATTCATATTTTTGGACTTTACTATGAGTTTGTGTGTTTTTCTGTGATTTCAGGTATTTTCTGGCTGAAATTGAGGGACCTGAGCAAAAATCTGATTCAGGTTGACAAAGGACTGCTAATGCTATTGGATTCTGACCTCCCTGCACTCGAAATGAATTTTCTGGAGTTACAGAACTTCAAATGGCGCTCTCTCAACTGCGTTGGAAAGTAGACATCTAGGACTTTCCAGCAATATATAATAGTCCATACTTTGTTCGAGCTTAAATGACGCAAACTGGCGTTCAACGCCAGTTCCATGCTGCATTCTGGAGTAAAACGCCAGAAACACGTCACAAACCAGAGTTAAAAGCCAAAAACACGTTACAACTTGGCGTTTAACTCCAAAAGAAGCCTCTGCACGTGTAAAGCTCAAGCTCAGCTCAAGCACACACCAAAGTGGGCCCCAGAAGTGGATTTCTGCATTTAGACTTATTTCTATAAACCTTAGTAACTAGTCTAGTATAAATAAGACATTTTACTATTGTATTAGACATCTTGGTATCTATCTTTGGACGTTTAGTTCTTAGACTTTGGGAGCTGGCCATTCGGCCATGCCTGAACCTTGATCATTTATGTATTTTCAACGGTGGAGTTTCTACACACCATAGATTAAGGTGTGGAGCTCTGTTGTACCTCGAGAATTAATGCAATTACTATTGTTCTTCTATTCGATTCAAGCTTATTCTTATTCTAAGATATTCGCTGCACTTCAACCTGACGGATGTGATGATCCGTGACACTCATCATCATCCATCCTTATGAACGCGTGCTTGACAACCACTTCCGTTTTACCTTAGACCGAGTGTGTATCTCTTGGATTCCTTAATCAGAATCTTCGTGGTATAAGCTAGAACCCTTTGGTGGCCATTCTTGAGAATCCGAAAAGTCTAAACCTTGTCTGTGGTATTCTGAGTAGGATTCAGGGATTGAATGACTGTGATGAGCTTCAAACTCACGATTGTTGGGCGTAGTGACAGACGCAAAAGAATCAATGGATTCTATTCTGACATGATCGAGAACCGACAGATGATTAGCCATGCTGTGACAGAGCATTTGGACCATTTTCACTGAGAGGATGGGAAGTAGCCATTGACAATGATGATGCCCTATATACAGCTTGCCATAGAAAGGAGTAAGAATGATTGGAGGAAGACAGTAGGAAAGCAGAGATTTAGAAGGGACAAAGGATCTCCATACACTTATCTGAATTTTCCACCAAGGATTTACATAAGTATCTCTTTCATCTATTTTATGCTTTATTTATTATTATTTTCAAAAACCATTATAACCATTTGAATCCGCCTAACTGATATTTACAAGATGACCATAGCTTGCTTCATACCAACAATCTCCGTGGGATCGACCCTTACTCACGTAAGGTATTACTTGGACGACCCAGTGCACTTGCTGGTTAGTTGTGCGGAGTTGTGACAAAGTGTGATTCACGTTTGAGAGCTCCAAGTCTATTGGCGCCATTGTTGATGATCACAATTTACGCACACCATTCTGCACTTCACCCACCAGAAGCATTTACTTCCACATCGTCGATAACATCACCTCTAACCCCGACAACATCCACGACATCCTCAAGACCAAGTTCCACAACTACCCCAAGGGCGTGCCTTTCTCCACTCTCTGGCAAGCAATATAGATTGTTGGACATTACGACATCATGAGAAGATTATCCTTCGACATCATATGCAAATTCTCATTTGAAATAGATATTGAGTGCTTCATTCCTTCTTTCCCGAAGTCCAAGTTGGCAGATAGCTTCGACCTCGCATCCAAGCTATCAGTATAATGAGCAATGTCGCCGTTGCCGCTCATATGAAAACTGAAGCGATTACTGAACATTGGTTCGGAGAAGAAGCTGAAGGAAGCGATCGAAATGGTGGACAATGTGTTCATGGAGTTGATAGGGCAGAGGAGGAGGGAGATGGCAACAACGACGACGGGTCTTGACAAAACAGACTTGCTGTCTAGATTCATGGGATCCATCGAAGACGACAAGTAGTTGAGAGACATTGTCATTAGTTTTCTGAGTATGAATTGGTTGAGAACAAGCTGAGAATTTTTTTTTTGTGAACATTGAAGTTGTAGAGTGTGCATTGTGTAGCTTGAAGTTACAATGTTAGACTACTAGTGTTATGCGAGATATGATGGAAATTGGGAGAAAACAGTGTCATTTTCGAACAGAGGAGATGAGGGACTATTTTGTCCCATGTTAAAGTTGTCAGGGACTATTTTGTCCTCCGTTAGAGTTGACATTGTAAAGGACCTAAGTGACTGACAAAGTTTATTGTTAGAGACCAATCGAGTAATTAATTTTAGTTGGGGACTAAAGTGTCTGGTCTGAAATTCTTTGAGGACCAAAATGGGTATATATGCTAAAATCTAATAGTCTATATAAATATTGCACATTCAAATGATTCAATAAATATATAATTATTGTGTTTATTTTAGACATTCCCGTGGAACATTATTTTGTTTTCAATAATGCTCCGCATCCATGTAAAAAACACATGGATGTTTTCCAAGTCTTTTTTACTATACGTGCCTCCTCCAATCTCCTAATCGTTTGTGATTCACGCACTATATTTTTCTTTCTTCTTCTTCTTCTCCTCCTTCTCCTCCTCCTCCTCCTCTTTCTCTTTCTTCTCCTTCTTCTTCTCCTTCTTCTTCTTCTTCTTCTCATTCTTCTCCTTCTCCTTCTTCTCCTTCTCCTTCTTCTTTTTCTTCTTCTTCTCCTTCTCCTTCTCCTTCTGCTTCTTCTCCTCCTTCTTCTCCTTCTTTTCCTTCTTCTTCTTTTCCTTATTCTTCTTCTCCTTCTCATTCTTCTTCTTCTCCTTCTCCTTCTCCTTCTTCATCTTCTCTTTCTCCTTCTTCTTCTCCTTCTTCATCTTCTCTTTCTCCTTCTTCTTCTCCTTCTCATTCTTCTTCTTCTTCTTCTCCTTCTTTTCCTTCTTCTTCTCCTCCTTCTCCTTCTCCTTCTCCTTCTTCTTCTTCTCATTCTCCTTCTTCTCCTTCTTCTCATTCTCCTTCTCCTTCTTCTTCTTCTCCTTCTCCTTCTTCTCTTTCTCCTTCTTTTTCTTCTCCTTCTTCATCTTCTTCTTCTTCTTCTCCTTCTTCTCCTTCTCCTTCTCCTTCTTCTTCTTCTCATTCTCTTTTTCCTTCTTCATCTTCTCCTTTTCTTTCTTCTTCTTCTTCTCCTTCTCCTTCTCCTTCTACTTCTCCTTCTCCTTCTTCTTCTTCTTCTTTATCTCCTTCTTCTTCTTCTTCTTCTTCTTCTTCTTCTTCTTCTTCTTCTTCTTCTTCTTCTTCTTCATCTCCTCCTCCTCCTTCTTCTTCTTCTCCTTCATCTCCTTCTTCTTCTTCTTCTTCTTCTTCTTCTTCTTCTTCTTCTTCTTCTTCTCCTTCATCTCCTTCTCCTTCTTCTTCTTCTCCTTCTCCTTCTTCTCTTTCTCCTTCTTTTTCTTCTCCTTCTTCATCTTCTTCTTCTTCTTCTCCTTCTTCTCCTTCTCATTCTCCTTCTTCTTCTTCTCATTCTCTTTTTCCTTCTTCATCTTCTCCTTTTCCTTCTTCTTCTTCTTCTCCTTCTCTTTCTCCTTCTACTTCTCCTTCTCCTTCTTCTTCTTCTTTATCTCCTTCTTCTTCTTCTTCTTCTTCTTCTTCTTCTTCTTCTTCTTCTTCTTCTCCTTCTCCTCCTCCTCCTCCTTCTTCTTCTTCTTCTTCTTCTTCTTCTTCTTCTTCTCCTTCTTCTCCTCCTTCTTCTCCTTCTTCTCCTCCTTCTTCTTCTTCTTCTTCTTCTTCTTCTCCTTCTTCTCCTTCTTCTCCTCCTCCTTCTTCTTCTTCTCCTCCTTCTTCTTCTTCTTCTTCTTCTTCTTCTTCTTCTCCTTCTTCTCCTCCTTCTTCTTATTCTTCTTCTCCTTCTTCTTTTTCTTCTCATTCTTCTTCTTCTTCTTTTTTTTCTCCTTCTTCTTCTTTTTCTCTTTCTTCTTCTTCTCCTTCTTCTTCTTCTTCTTCTTCTTCTTCTTCTTCTTCTTCTTCTTCTTCTTCTTCTTCTTCTCCTTCTTCTTCATCTTATTCTTCTTTTTTTCCTTCTCCTTCTCCTTCTCCTTCTTTTTTCCTTCTCCTTCTCCTTATTTTTCTTCTTCATCTTCTCCTTCTTCTTCTTCTTCTCCTTCTCCTTCTTCTTCTTCTTCTTTTTCTTCTTCGTCTTCTTCTTCTTCTTCTCCTTCTTCTCCTCCTCCTCCTCCTTCTCCTCCTCCTTCTTCTTCTTCTCGCGTTATAGGCTTCGTCATTCTCCTCTCTTGGCATTTTCTTTCTTGTTCTTCTTTTTCTTCTCTACTCGTGTTCTTCGTTATGGATCTGGATTGACTTCAACGTAATAAGCTTTGTTGTTCTTCTTCTTTATTTTCTTCTTCGATCTAGACTTCTGAATTAAAACAATGAATGAATCAACTTTAAATCAGTTGAATGAGAGCGATTTGGATTATTCTTCTGAAATGAATCAAGCTGATAAGGTTTAGATTATTCAATTTTGAATGAAATTCAATGGAATGCAACTATTAATTTTATTTAGATTGAATTGAATAGACAAAGGTATTCTGAATATGAATTGAATTGAATTGAATTGATTATATCTAAATTGTAGACAGAGGTGTTTCGAATTTAATTTTGTATAATGGATTATGTTTTGTTCACTCAGTACTACACAATTATTTCACCGTGAATATGTGTTTTGGTTTATCATGCAGAAAGCTGTTTGAATTTGGTTTTGTATAATGGATTATATTTTGTTCACTCAGTACTATATAATTATTTTACCATAATGATATTTTCGGTTCATTATGCAGAAAGCTATTTGAATTGGAATTTATATAATGGATAATGTGTCATTCATCTAGTTTTATAGTGTTGTTTCACCATAACAAAATGTTTGGTTCATTCTGCAGACCAGGTGTGTTGTGGATGAACAATTTGTGCCAAAGGTTGGGATAATTTTCAAGACATTAGAAGAAACTGGAAAGTTCTACAAAAATTATTCCAAACTTGCTGGTTTTTCTATCGAAATAAGGAACACGACTCAGGACGGAGACAAGATTAAGAATCAACTAATTGTATGCAGCAGAGAGGGGAGGTGAAAATCCAAGATATCTCCTACTCTGAAGACAAATCCCTCAGCCGGCATAAACTGTCCAGCCAGGATATACGTACACATATGAAGAATGTAGGTCTTTGGACAATTTCCAAAGTTGTTTTTAATCACTCACACCCTTGCTGTCTAGACCGGGTAGAGATGCTCAAACAACACAGGGAGCTAAGCATGTTCGTGTGTCACACCATTGAAACCAACGAGGAAGCCGGAATTAGACCAAGCAAAACTTACTAATCATTCGTAACAGCAGCCGGGAACTAAATTTTATAAGAAAGACGTGAGGAATTACATCACACGAGAAGTACGGAATGTGTCCGAACAAGACGATGCTAAAGAATTCGGGAAATACCTATTAAGAATGAAAGAGAAGAACCAAAATTTCTTTTTCGAGCTCAACCTTAAAGGTGATCACTCCATCAAACATGCATTCTAGGCCGACTTGGAGATGTCATTTCATTTGATACCACGTACAACACAAATAGGTATTTGGTTCACCCAAAGTAAGTCTGTACATTTAATAGCTATTCGAGTGTTGGCTCCGTTACATGGGAGCCAAGGCACCAAAAGGTATTCTCACAGACCAATGCGCATCGATGCAAAGGGCCATTGAGATGTGTATGCCAACAACAATTCACCGCTGGTGCATCTGGCACATCATGAAGAAGATCCCAAACAAACTAAACGGCTACAGGCAATATGAAAAAATCGATCAAGAGATGAGCCACGTCGTTTGGAACTCATTTACAAAAGATGCATTCAACAGAAACTGGAACGATTTCATCGTAAAGTTTGGCCTCGGAGGCAACAAGTGCCTCTCAGGTAACCGAGGTTTTAATTTGAATTATTTTTCATGCCTTTACCTTTTCGGTCAAAACATGCATAGATTTTGGTTTAGTATAGCTAACCAGCTCGATTCATTCTTGTAGAGCTGTACGAGGATTGGCATATATGGATTCCAGTTTACCTGGATCACCACTTCTGGGCCGGGATGAGAAGCACACAAAGGAGCGAGAGCATGTACGCATTTTTCAACAAGTTCATCACACGCAATAGCTCTCTGAGATAATTCGTAAAGTAATACGACAATTGCCTAGCAAGCATAGAGCAAAGAGAGAGAGACAATTTGACGCTGCAAATTTTCATACCGTGATGCCATGCGCAACAAAATTAGCATAGAGGTGCAGTTTCAACACATGTATATCCACGAGAAGTTCAGGGAAGTTCAAACACAATTCAGAGAAAAGGTGAATTACATCGCAATATCAATGCATTCCACCCTAGGTTTCACAACATACGAAGTTGTAGAGCACGTTTCCAACTCAACATTCAACAAGTTTTTGGTCACCTACGACGCAGTATCACGAGAGGTAAAGTGCCAGTGCTTGCTGTTTGAGTCAAGGGGCATACTGTGCCGCCATTCCCTGAGCATCCTAAGCTTCGAGCGAGTGGATAACATGGCACCGAAATACATACTGGAGCGCTGGAGTAAGAACATAAAGAGGACGGACACACACATCAAGAGCAGCCAAAATGAGCCTCTATTGGAGCCGAGAAGCAAGAGATCCGATGATTTGGTGTTTCAGACACATAATATTTGCAAATTTACATCAGAGTCCGAGGAACTAACCAGAATTCTGCACTGGGCATTTGACAATGTCATGGTTGAGATGCAAGAATATCAAGAGAGAATAAAAGGAAAATACTTGTTATCCCACAAAGAAGCGACGTTGAGCGACGTGAACGACCTTCAAAGCCCACCATGTGTCAAAACAAGGGGCTGGCCCAAGAGCAGACTTGGATTAAACCCGGAAAAAGATCTCTAACGCCATTAAGAAAAAGAAAAGCCCAGCTCCAAGTAAGGTAAAATTGATTTGCTTTCGATTAAGCACTCATTCATTTGTGCATTTTGGTAATGTATGATTTATTTTCTTTTTTTGGAGTTGAATCTTTTAGACAGCAGACAACGATTCAGCCAAGTTCAAGCTTTTTTAATGCACCGGTTAGGAGAGGATTAACATAAATTTCCTTTCACCTATGAGCGAATTTTGATTCACTGATGTTATAGGAGGGTTAATTTCTGACTTTTGTTAGCCTTTATCGAATGGTCACTTTTTTGGTTTTTGATATTAGCTTTTGTGAAATTATTTATTCAGTAGTCAATTTTTTTGTTTAGTGAATAGTCAATTTATTGTGCTATGTCAGAGAGTTCAGGTGTTTCTGAAACTGAATACTGATAGAAATATTTTTTTATAATTAGCGCTCTGCTATATTGATATATGCAACTCTTCAATTCATCTAGTGTATAAATTTCAGTTCATTGTGTTTTTTGGGGTTTGTAAAGTCTTGATAAATACCATGATTCCATTTACTATGACCCTGGAACAAAATACAGCCAGACAGTTCCAATAGATATATAAATTAATATCTCAGACCGAACAGTGTAACACCCTAATTAGCCTAAACTTTACCTCACGCCGTAGAGCAAAGGTTAATCAAAGGTTACGACAGTTCTAAGCTTGTACATATAATATATAGAAAGAATTAATATAATCTAGAAGCCCGATGAAGGAATATAGCTCAAAAATAGGATTTCAAAAGCGCAAACGTACTAACAAAGCTGCTAACTATTAGCACAAGATATAGATATAGTATAACGAAAGATAATATTATAAT
Organism: Arachis hypogaea; assembly: GCF_003086295.3. Lineage (NCBI taxonomy): Eukaryota > Viridiplantae > Streptophyta > Magnoliopsida > Fabales > Fabaceae > Arachis > Arachis hypogaea. The sequence continues at coordinate 41,582,082 of NC_092044.1, forward strand.
ATCATGAGAGTCTAAACATGGCTCGCGGAGTTTAAGCTGGCTAGCTATTTATACAGACCAAACTGAAATCTGAGTTAAAACAGCTTATACAAGTTTTTCCTCTCTTAAATACAAGCCTCTAGGTAAAACAAATGCAAAAGTGAGAGATACGTAGACAAAATAAACCAAAAAGACTCTAAGAGTAACATGATCCTCCGCTTGTGTCACCATCCAAACAACTTACCGGGGTGGGTTGCGACTTGCATCTAAAAACACAATAGAAATATGGTATGAGAACCGGAGGTTCTCAGTATGGTAACAGTGCCCAATGATGTAGGATATAAGACCCCGGGACGCCAAAGGCAATCCTAGACTTCATATCCATCACAAGATTTATCTTAAGCATACTAAAACATTGAAACATAACTTAAAATCATAATACAATAACAGGGTAATCTAACTTAGGGGATTACTAACTAAACTAATCACCGCTGCCCCACAGCCTCCACCAACCTACCCTCCATACGATCCCTTCGCCACCGCCTACCTAACCTCCTCAACAGCAGACAATCACAGATAATTGCAAACAAGGAAAACACATGTAATATTCAAATATATAACAAGTAATTCAAGAAGGCATATTCTACAATTAGGCAAACTCAAGTAATCAAAGCAAGCAAGCACATAAGAGATGGATATGATGAATGCCTATCCTATTGGCTCATAATATCACTTGTCGGTCCGTAAATGCCAGCCCGCCGACACATCCTCTCGAATGTAGCCTTTTCTATCACGCTAGAGATATAGTTCCCCGCACACTCATGCAGCAACGAATCTGCTACGCCAGAGATATAGTGCCCTGCACACTCATGTAGTAGGGAGTCTACTACGCCAGGAATATAGGCCTGGCACACTTCATGCAGCAGAGAAGAAACCAACCACAACAAATCATACAACAGAATAATCTGCCACGCCGGGAATATAGGCCCCACACACTCTCAATATTCAACAAGTTATGCGACAGAAACATCTGCCATGCCGAAGATATAAGCTCCACACACTCTTAACAACATCTACTCATGCAGCAAAGAAATCTGCTACGCCAGGGGTATAGGCCCTGCACACTCTCAACAACCATTCGTCATGCAACAGAACAATCTACCACGCCAAAGATATAGACTCCGCACACTCTCATATATTCCAATCATTGCCTCATTATTCCATTCCAAGATTTCAACTTAACACAACCATCGCCAATTCATAATTCTCCATTTGGAACTCATCAGTTCATCAATTTCTCGATTCGCTATCAACAATCACCAAGTTCACTACTCCTCCTTCTCTCTCAACTAAACATATCCTTAGTACTCCAGAAACCTAGCCTCCATTCTCTAACTTTTCAAAGAAATACCAAATAAAATCCCCCTAGGACCGTTCATATATCCGATACCTGAATATAATCCCAAAAGCCTTAAAATGGTGTTATAGAAGCTTGCAATCTTGTTGGGAAGGTAAAATAGTTGAAAACAAAGTTAAATTTGAGAAACAGGGCGTATGCGTACGCACAGAAGTGTGCGCACGCACGCCCAGAAAAAGTTTTAAAAAGTGCACGTACGCATAGAGGTGTGCGTACGCACAGGTACCAAAATTCACAATGTCTATTTGCTCGGACATGCTGTGCTAGTGCCTTCAATAGACTGGCCTTCCCAATGTGTGCGTGCGCACAGGGCTATGCGTATGCACAGGGCTGTGCATATGCACAGGTTACAATTCTGCATTGGGTATATGCACATACAAGCTATGCCAGCGCTGTAAATAGATTGCCTGCCTCTGCGTGTGTGTTCGCACAGGTCTATGCGTGTACACAAGTTAAAAATTTCGCAGAGGTGTGTGTGCACACAAGGCTGTGCATGCGCACATACCAGAAATCACAAAATTCTGCAACTTTGAAAAATTTCAGATTTTTACACCAATCTTTCACTGATCATAACTTCCTCTACAAAATTCCAAATTTTACAAACTTTATATCAATTCGAAGAGTTTTCAATAAGATTTAATTCTAAACAGATTTCAACAAATTTTAAAAATCGAGGCAGAAGTTATGATCAGACAAAGTTCACCAAAAACCAAATTTTTACCAACTTTCACAAACCACATCCAACCAAAACAATACCACACTTCAAATTTCATCAATACAAGCTACCCCCTTTGGGTCACTATTCATCATTCACACCAATCTTTCCCATCACACTTCATCATTCTCAATATCAATTATCAAACATTTAAAATCACAAACAATTTTCCCACCAATATATTCAACAATCATCATTCTATCATTAATTTCAATATTAATCTCCCATATCCAACTACTAACATCAATGTAGCCATTTATCAATCATTCAAAATCAACAATTACCATTCCAACAACCTCAACATCCCATATCATATCAAACCACTTTTCAATCCACACAATCATTCATCCTCATGATACCATTATTAATCATCATAATTTAACTCAAAATTTTGTCAACCCATCATAAATCATCATACATCAACATTCAACACTCAAAAACCATTTTAATTCAAACCTAACCTACATGCCACTAATCTAAGTATCCATGAATATTATATAATACATAGAGAAAATCGAAACCATACCTTGGCCGATTCCCCAATATGTCCTTGATGAGCGGATAATTTATACGCTTTTTGGCATTGTTTTTAGGTAGTTTTTAGTAGGTTCTAGCTACATTTTAGTATTTTTTATTAGTTTTTAGGCAAAATTTATATTTCTGGACTTTACTATGAGTTTGTGTATTTTTCTGTGATTTCAAGTATTTTCTGGCTGAAATTGAGGGAGTTAAGCAAAAATCTGATTCAGGCTGAAAAAGGACTGCTGATGCTGTTTGATTCTGACCTCCCTTCACTTGGAATGGATTTTTTGGAACTACAGGAGTCCAATTGGCGCGCTCTTAATTGGGTTGGAAAGTAGACATCCAGGGCTGGTGGACGAAATTGTGATCATCAACAATGGCTCCAAAGATTTGGTGCTCTCAAACGTGAATCTCACTTTGTCACAACTCCGCACAACTAACCAGCAAGTGTACTGGGTCGTTCAAGTAATACCTTACGTGAGTAAGGGTCGATCCCACAGAGATTGTTGGTATGAAGCAAGCTATGGTCATCTTGTAAATCCCAGTCAGGCGGATTTAACTGGATTAAGAGATTATTGGTTTAAATAAAGATAATAAAATAAACAGAAAATAAAGATAAAGTTACTCATGTAATTCAATGATGGGAATTTCAGATAGGTGTTTGAAGGTGCTGTGTTCCTTCTGAATCTCTGCTTTCCTACTTCTTCCTTCTAGTTTTTCATCACTCCTTTCTAGGGCAAGTTGTATGTAGGGCATCACCGTTGTCAATGGCTACATCCCATCCTCTCAGTGAAAATGGTCCAAATGCTCTGTCACAGCATGGCTAATCATCTGTCGGTTCTCAATCAGGTTGGAATAGAATCCAGTGATTCTTTTGCGTCTGTCACTAACGCCCAGCCTTCAGGAGTTTGAAGCTCATCACAGTCATTCAATCCCGGAATCCTACTCGGAATACCACAGACAAGGTTAGACTTTCCGTATTCCCATGAATGCCACCATCAATTCTAGCTTATACCACGAAGATTCTGATCAAGGAATCCAAGAGATATGCGCCCGGCCTAAGGTAGAACGGAAGTGGTTGTCAATCACGCGCGTTCATAGGTGAGAATGATGATGAGTGTCACGGATCATCACATTCATCAAGTTGAAGTGCAACGAATATCTTAGAACAGGAATAAATCGAATTGGATAGAAGATAGTAGTAATTGCATTAAAACTTGAGGTACAGCAGAGCTCCACACCCTTAATCTATGGTGTGTAGAAACTCCACCATTGAAAATACATGAGTGAAAGGTCCAGGCATGGCCGAATGGCCAGCCCCCAGATCTAAGAACTAAACGTCCAAATATTGAATAATACCATCAAAGATTTTCAATAAACTAGTAAAATGTTCTATTTATACTAAACTAGCTACTAGGGTTTACAGAGGTAAGTAATTCATGCATAAATTCACTTCCAGGGCCCACTTGGTGTGTGCTTGGGCTGAGCTTGATATATCCACGAGCTGAGACTTCTCTTGAAGTTGAACACCAAGTTGTAAAATGTTTTGGGCGTTCAACTCTGGTTCGTGATGTGTTTCTGGCGTTTGACTCCAAAATGCAGCATGGAACTATCGTTGAGCGCCAGTTTACGTCGTCAAATCTCGAATAAAATATAAACTATTATATATTGCTGGAAAGCTCTGGATGTCTACTTTTCAACGCCGTTGAGAGCGCGCCATTTGGAGTTCTGTAGCTCCAGAAAATCCATTTTGAGTGTAGGAAGGTCAGATTCCAACAGCATCAGCAGTCCTATGTTAGCCTCCTATAAGAGTTTTGCTCAGATCCCTCAATTTCAGCCAGAAAATACCTGAAATCACAGAAAAACACAAAAACTCATAGTAAAGTCCAGAAATGTGAATTTAGCATAAAAACTAATGAAAACATCCCTAAAAGTAACTAGATCATACTAAAAACTACCTAAAAACAATGCCAAAAAGCGTATAAATTATCCGCTCATCATAACACCAAACTTAAATTGTTGCTTGTCCCCAAGTAAATGAAAATCAATTAGGATAAAAAGAAGAGAATATACTATAAATACCAAAATATCAATGAATATTAATTCTAATTAGATGAGCGGGACTTGTAGCTTTTTGCTTCTGAACAGTTTTGGCATCTCACTTTTTCCTTTGAAGTTTAGAATGATTGGCTTCTATAGGAACTTAGAATTTCAGATAGTGTTATTTATTCTCCTAGTTAAGTTTGTTGATTCTTGAACACAGCTACTTTTATGAGTCTTGGTCGTGGCCCTAAGCATTTTGTTTTCCAGTATTACCACCGGATACATAAATGCCACAGACACATGACTGGGTGAACCTTTTCAGATTGTGACTCAGCTTTGCTAGAGTCCCCAGTTAGAGGTGTCTAGAGCTCTTAAGCACACTCTTTTTGCTTTGGATCATGACTTTAACCACTCAGTCTCAAGCTTTTCACTTGGACCTGCATGCCACAAGCACATGGTCAGGGACAGCTTGATTTAGCCGCTTAGGCCTGGATTTTATTTCCTTGGGCCCTCCTATCCATTGATGCTCAAAGCCTTGGATCCTTTTTACCCTTGCCTTTTGGTTTTAAGGGCTATTGGCTTTTTCTGCTTGCTTTTTCTTTTTCTTTCTATTTTTTTGCCAAATTTTTTTTTCGCAAGCTTTTGCTTTTTCACTGCTTTTTCTTGCTTCAAGAATCAATTTCATGATTTTTCAAATTGTCAATAACATTTTTCTTTGTTCATCATTCTTTCAAGAGCCAACAATTTTAACATTCATAAACAACAAGATAAAAAATATGCACTGTTCAATCATTCATTCAGAAAACAAAAAGTATTGTCACCACATCAATATAATTAAACTAAATTCAAGGATAAATTTTGAAAATCATGTACTTCTTGTTCTTTTGAATTAGAAACATTTTTCTTTTAAGAGAGGCGAAGGATTCATGGAATTTATTTATAACTTTAAGACATAGTTACTAAACACTAATGATCATGAAGTAGAGACACAAATATAGATGACATAATAAGCATAAAAACAGAAAAAAAGAAAAAAAAAGAACAAGGAATGAATCCACCTTAGTGATGGTGGCGCTTTCTTCTTGAAGAACCAATGATGTCCTTGAGTTCTTCTATGTCTCTTCCTTGCCTTTGTTGCTCCTCTCTCATTGCTCTTTGATCTTCTCTAATTTCATGGAGAATGATGGAGTGCTCTTGATGTTCCACCCTTAATTGATCCACATTGTAACTCAAATCTTCTAAGGAAGTGTTGAGTTGTTCCCAATAGTTGTTGGGAGGAAAGTGCATCCCTTAAGGCATCTCCGGGATTTCTTGGTGATGAGATTCCTCATGCGTCTCTTGGGTTCAATGAGTGGGCTCTCTTGTTTGCTCCATCCTTTTCTTAGTGATAGGCTTGTCCTCCTCAATGAGGATGTCTCCTTCTATGATAACTCCAGCTGAGTAACATAGATGGCAAATAAGATGAGGAAAAGCTAGCCTTGCCAAAGTATAGGACTTATCGGCTATTTTGTAGAATTCATGGGATATGACTTCATGAACTTCTATTTTCTCTCCAATCATGATGCTATGAATCATGATGGCCCGATCCACAGTAACTTCAGATTGGTTGCTAGTGGGGATGATGGAGCGTTGAATGAACTCCAACCATTCTCTAGCCACAGGCTTGAGGTCCAGTCTTCTTAGTTGAACCGGCTTACCTTTGGAGTCTCTTTTCCATTGAGCTCCTTCCACACATATGTCCATAAGGACTTGGTCCAACCTTTGATTAAAGTTGACCCTTCTAGTGTAGGGGCGTGCATCTCCTTGCATCATGGATAAGTTGAACGCCAACCTCACATTTTCCGGACTAAAATCTAAGTATTTCCCCCGAACCATTGTAAGATAATTCTTTGGATTCGGGTTCACACTTTGATCATGGTTCCTAGTGATCCATGCATTGGCATAGAACTCTTGAACCATTAAGATTCTGACTTGTTGAATGGGGTTGGTTAGAACTTTCCAACCTCTTCTTTGGATCTCATGTCGGATCTCCGGATACTCATTTTTCTTGAGCTTGAAAGGGACCTCAGGGATCACCTTCTTCTTGGCCACAACATCATAGAAGTGGTCTTGATGGGCTTTGGAGATGAATCTTTCCATCTCCCATGACTCGGAGGTGAAAGCTTTTGTCTTCCCTTTCCCTTTTCTAGAGGTTTCTCCGGCCTTAGGTGCCATTAATGGTAATGGAAAAACAAAAAGTTTATGATTTTACCACACTAAACTTAAAACATTGCTTGCTCTCGAGCAAGAGAAGAAAGAAAAAAAGAAGAAGAAGAGAAAATATGGAGGAGAGTGAGGGGGAGGTGTATTCGGCCAAGGTATAGAAGAGGGGGTTGTGTTGTGTGAAAATGAAGTAGAATGGAGGGGTTTATATAGGGAAGGGAGAGAGGGTAGGTTCGGCCATTTAGGGTGGGTTTGGGTGGGAAAGATTTTTGAATTTTGAAGGTAGGTGGGGTTTATGGGGAAGAGTGGATGGATGTGAGTGGTGAAGGGGGTAATTGGGAAGAGAGATTGAGGTGATTGGTGAAGGGTTTTTGGGAAAGTGTGTTATAGGATTAATTAGGAGGTAAGGTGGGAATATGTTAGGTGGGAATCCTGTGGGATCCACAGATCCTGAGATGATCCTGTGGGATCCACAGATCCTGAGGTGTCAAGGATTTACATCCCTGCACCAATTAGGCATGTAAAATGCCTTAGCATACCATTCTGGCATTTAAACGCCGAAGTGATGTACGTTCTGGGCATTCAACGCCCATGTGTAGCATGTTTCTGGCGTTGAACGCCAGTTCCATGCTTGTTACTAGCGTTTAGCGCCAGCTCCATGCTCTGTTCTGGCGTTGAACACCAGCCAGATGCTCCTTACTGGCGTTTAAACGCCAGTAAGTCCTTCCTCCAGGGTGTGATTTTTCTTTTGCTATTTTTTATTCTATTTTTAATTTTAATATTTTTTTTGTGACTCCACATGATCATTAACCTAATGAAACATAAAAGAACAATGAAAATAAAATAAAATTAGATAAATAAAAATTGGATTGCCTTCCAACAAGCGCTCTTTTAGTGTCACTAGCTTGACAGTGGACTCTCTTGGAGCCACAAAGGTGATCAGGTCAATGTTGTGGACTCCCAACACCAAACTTAGAGTTTGGATGTGGGGGTTCAACATCAAACTTAGAGTTTGGTTGTGGCCTTCCAACACCAAACTTAGAGTTTGATTGTGGGGGCTCTGTTTGACTCTGTACTGAGAGAAGCTCTGTATACTTACTCTCCCTTGTTACAGAAAGATAGCCATGTGCCTTAAACACAAGGTAGTCCCCATTCAATTGAAGGACTAATTCTCCTCTGTTAATGTCTATCACAGCTTCTACTATGGCTAGGAAAGGTCTTCCAAGGATGATGCATTCATCCTCCTCCTTCCTAGTGTCTAAGATTATGAAATCAGCATGAATGTAAAGGCCTTTAACCTTTACCAACACGTCCTCTACTAATCCATAAGCTTGTCTTAATGACTTGTCTGCCAATTGTAATGAGAATAAGGCAGGCTGTATCTCAATGATCCCCAACTTCTCCATTACAGAGAGTGGCATAAGATTTAGCCCTAGGTCACACAGAGCTTTTTCAAAGGTCATGGTGCCTATGGTAGAGGGTATTAAGAATTTCTCAGGATCTTGTTTCTTTTGAGGTAGAGTTTGCTGAACCCATGTATCAAGTTCACTAATGAGCAAGGGAGGTTCACCTTCCCAAGTCTCATTACCAAATAACTTGGCATTCAGCTTCATGATGGCTCCTAGATATTGAGCAACTTGCTCTCCAGTTACATCTTCATCCTCTTCAGAGGAGGAATAATCTTCAGAGCTCATGAATGGCAGAAGGAGATTTAATGGAATCTCTATGGTCTCTATATGAGCCTCAGATTCCTTTGGATCCTCAATAGGGAACTCCTTCTTGTTTGAGAGACGTCCCAAGAGGTCTTCCTTACTAGGATTTTCATCCTTTCCTTCCTCTCTGCATTCGGCCATATTGACTATATCAATGGCCCTGCACTCTCTCTTTGGATTCTCTTCTGTATTGCTTGGGAGAGTACTAGGAGGAGTTTCAGTTACTTTCTTACTCAGCTGGCCCACTTGTGCCTCCAGATTTCTGATGGACGACCTTGTTTCATTCATGAAACTTAAAGTGGCCTTAGACAAATCAGAAACTAAGTTTGCTAAGTTAGAGAGATTCTGTTCATAATTCACTGTCTGTTACTGAGAAGATGATGGATAAGGCTTGATATTACTGAGCCTATTTCTTCCACCATTATTAAAGCCTTGTTGAGGCTTTTGTTGATCCTTCCATGAGAAATTTGGATGATTTCTTCATGATGAATTATAGGTGTTTCTATAAGGTTCACCCATATAATTTACCTCTGCCATTGCAGGGTTTTCAAGATCATAAGCTTCTTCTTTAGAAGATTCCTCTTTAGTACTGTTGGATGCATTTTGCCATCCATTCAGACTTTGAGAAATCATGTTGACTTGCTGAGTCAACACTTTGTTCTGAGCCAATATGGCATTCAGAGCATCAATTTCAAGAACTCCCTTCCTCTGAGGCATCCCATTATTCACGGAATTCCTCTCAGAAGTGTACATGAATTGGTTATTTGCAACCATGTCAATAAGTTCTTGAGCTTATGCAGGCGTTTTCTTTAAGTGAATGGATCCACCTGCAGAATGGTCCAATAACATTTTGGAAAACTCAGATAGACCATAATAGAATATATCTAATACGGTCCATTCTGAAAACATGTCAGAATGACACTTTTTGGTCATCTGCTTGTATCTTTCCCAAGCTTCATAGAGGGATTCACCATCTTTTTGCTTGAAGGTCTGAACATCCACTCTAAGCTTGCTCAACTTTTGAGGAGGAAAGAATTTATCCAAGAAGGTCGTGACCAGCTTATCCTAGGAGTCCAGTCTATCTTTAGGTTGTGAGTCCAACCATGTTCTAGCTTTGTCTCTTATAGCAAAAGAGAAAAGCATGAGCCTGTAGACTTCAGGATCTACTCCATTTGTCTTGACAACCTCACAAATCTGCAAGAACTCAGTTAAAAACTGATAAGGATCTTCAGATGGAAGTCCATGAAATTTGCAGTTCTGTTGCATCAAAGCAACTAATTGAGTTTTCAGCTCAAAATTGTTTGCTCCAATGGCTGGAATTGAGATGCTTCTTCCATCAAACTTGGACATGGGTTTAGTAAAATCACCAAGCATCCTCCTTGTATTATTGTTGTTGGGTTCGGCTGCCATCTCCTCCTCTTGTTCGAAAATTTCAGAAAGGTTGCCTCTGGATTGTTGTAATTTAGCTTCTCTTAGTTTCCTCTTTAGAGTCCTTTCAGGTTCAGGATCAGCTTCAATAAGAGTGTCTTTTTCCTTGTTCCTACTCATATGAAATAGAAGAGAAAAAGAAAAAGGAAGAGCAATCATCTATATCTGGACAAAGAGGATCCTTATTATTAGTAGAAGAAGAAAGGAATAAGAGTGGAGAATCCAATCACAAGGGTGAGGATAGAGGCAGTGATTGGAGATGAAGAGAGGTGAAAAGAAGTGTTAGTGAATAAATAAATAAATAGAAGAAGAGAAGAGAGAGAGAATTCGAAAATAATTTTGAAAAAGTAGTTAATGATTTTCGAAAATTAAAGATAAGATATAATTGAAATTAAAATTTAAAACAATTAGTTAATTTAAAAAGAATTTTGAAAAAGGATGAGATATTTTCGAAAATTAGAGAGGGAGAAGTAGTTAGGTGGTTTTGAAAAAGATAAGAAATAAACAAAAAGTCAAATAGTTAGTTGAAAAAGATATTAAAGTCAAATTTGAAAAGATAAGAAGATAAGAAGTTAGATAAGATATTTTGAAATCAAATTTTTAAAAAAGATAAAATTTTGAAAAATATATGATATAAAAGATAAGATAAGATAGATTTAATTTTTAAAATTAAAATTAATTACTTAACTAACAAGAAACTAAAAGATATGATTCTAGAATTTAAAGATTGAACTTTTCTTAACAAGAAAGTAACAACTTCAAATTTTTGAATCAATCACATTAATTGTTAGCATAATTTTTGAAAATAAAGATAAAATTAAGAAAAAGATTTTTTTGAAAAAGATTTTTAAATTTTCGAAAATCATAAGATAAAAATGAGAAAGATTTGATTTTTGAAAAAGTTTTGAAAAGATAGGATTTTAAAATTGAAAATTTGACTTGACTTGTAAGAAACAACTAATTTTAAAATTTTTTGGCTAAGTCAACTCAAATTTTCGAGAATTATGAGAAAATTAAGAAAAAGATATTTTTTATTTTTGAATTTTTAATTATGAGAGAGAAAAACACAAATATAACCCAAAACATAAAAATTTTGGATCAAAACACAAGATGCATGCAAGAACACTATGAATCTCAAGATGAACACCAAGAACACTTTAAAGATCATGATGAACATCAAGAACATATTTTTGAAAAATTTCTGATGCAAAGAAAACATGTAAGACACCAAACTTAGAATTCTTTAATGCTTGGACTCTAACAAACAAAAAATGCATATGAAAAATAACAAAAGATACAAAACAAGAAAACATCAAGATCAAACAAGAAGACTTACCAAGAACAACTTGAAGATCATGAAGAACACTATGAATGCATGAATTTTTCGAAAAATAATGCATAAATTTTTTAAAAACATGCAATTGACACCAAACTTAAAAATTGACTCAAGACTCAAACAAGAAACACAAAATATTTTTGGTTTTTATGATTTTCTAATTTTGTTTATTTTTTCATTATATTTTTTTGAAAAACATATGGAAAAAGGAAATAAGAAATTCAAAATCTTTAAGAAGAATTCCAAGAATCTTTTTATGTTAGCCTAAAGCTCCAATTCAGGGGTTGGACATGGCTTAATAGCCAGCCAGCTTTAGGATGGCATTAAATGCATTGTGGTGATTAGTTGAAGACCAATCCCAAAGGAGTTTGGATATGCCTTTACAGCCAGTTAGGATTCAACATGTTACCATGAAACTCTAGAATTCATTCTTGAAAGTTTTGAAGCCATAGAATAATTTAAAAATTTTTTCGAAAATAATTTTTTTTTTGGAAAAACGAAAACAAAGAAAAAATTTTGAAAAATTTTTGAAAAGAAAATTACCTAATCTGAGCAACAAGATGAACCGTCAGTTGTCCATACTCGAACAATCCCCGGCAACGGCGCCAAAAACTTGGTGGACGAAATTGTGATCATCAACAATGGCTCCAAAGATTTGGTGCTCTCAAACGTGAATCTCACTTTGTCACAACTCCGCACAACTAACCAGCAAGTGTACTGGGTCGTCCAAGTAATACCTTACGTGAGTAAGGGTCGATCCCACAGAGATTATTGGTATGAAGCAAGCTATGGTCATCTTGTAAATCCCAGTCAGGCGGATTTAACTGGATTAAGAGATTATTGGTTTAAATAAAGATAATAAAATAAACAGAAAATAAAGATAAAGTTACTCATGTAATTCAATGGTGGGAATTTCAGATAGGTGTATGGAGGTGCTGTGTTCCTTCTGAATCTCTGCTTTCCTACTTCTTCCTTCTAGTTTTTCATCACTCCTTTCTATGGCAAGCTGTATGTAGGGCATCACCGTTGTCAATGGCTACATCCCATCCTCTCAGTGAAAATGGTCCAAATACTCTGTCACAGCACGACTAATCATCTGTCGGTTCTCAATCAGGTTGGAATAGAATCCAGTGATTCTTTTGCGTCTGTAACTAACGCCCAGCCTTCAGGAGTTTGAAGCTAGTCACAGTCATTCAATCCCAGAATCCTACTCGAAATACCACAGACAAGGTTAGACTTTCCGGATTCCCATGAATGCCGCCATCAATTCTAGCTTATACCACGAAGATTCTGATCAAGGAATCCAAGAGATATGCTCCCGGCCTAAGGTAGAACGGAAGTGGTTGTCAGTCACGCGCGTTCATATGTGAGAATGATGACGAGTGTCACGGATCATCACATTTATCAAGTTGAAGAGCAACGAATATCTTAGAATAGGAATAAATCGAATTGGATAGAAGACAGTAGTAATTGGATTAAAACTTGAGGTACAGCAGAGCTCCACACCCTTAAATTATGGTGTGTAGAAACTCCACCGTTGAAAATACATGAGTGAAAGGTCCAGGCATGGCCGAATAGCCAGCCCCCAGATCTAAGAACTAAACATCCAAAGATTGAATAATACCATCAAAGATTTTCAATAAACTAGTAAAAAGTTCTATTTATACTACACTAGCTACTAGAGTTTACAGAGGTAAGTAATTGATGCATAAATTCATTTCCGGGGCCCACTTGGTGTGTGCTTGGGCTGAGCTTGATCTATCCATGAGCTGAGGCTTCTCTTGGAGTTGAACGCCAATTTGTAACGTGTTTTGGGCGTTCAACTCTGGTTCGTGACGTGTTTCTGGCGTTTGACTCCAGAATTCAGCATGGAACTGGCGTTGAGCGCCAGTTTACATCATCAAATCTCGAATAAAGTATGGACTATTATATATTACTGGAAAGCGTTGGATGTCTACTTTCCAACGCCATTAAGAGCGCGACATTTGGAGTTCTGTAGCTCCAGAAAATCCATTTTGAGTGTAGGGAGGTCAGATTCCAACAGCATCAGCAGTCCTTTGTCAGCCTCCTATCAGAGTTTTGCTCAGGTCCCTCAATTTCAGTCAGAAAATACCTAAAATCACAGAAAAACACACAAACTCATAATAAAGTCCAAAAATGTGAGTTTAGCATAAAAACTAATGAAAATATCCCTAAAAGTAACTAGATCATACTAAAAACTACCTAAAAACAATGCCAAAAAGCGTATAAATTATCCGCTCATCAAGGGCTTTCCAGCAATATATAATAGTCCATATTTTGCTCGAAGACAAATGAAGTAAACTGGCGTTGAATGCTAGTTTCATGTTTCATTCTGGCGTTAAACACCAGAAGCAGGTTACCAGTTGGAGTTAAACGCCCAAAACAGGTTACAACCTGATGTTTAACTCCAGAAACAGCACAAGCATGTGAGAAGCTCAAGTCTCAGCCCCAGAACACACCAAGAGGGCCCCAGAAGTGGATTTCTACACTATCTATCTTAGTTTACTCATTTTCTGTAAACCTAGGTTACTAGTTTAGTATTTAAACAACTTTTAGAGACTTATTTTGTACCTCAAGACATTTTAGATCTGAAAATTGTACTCTTTGACGGCATGAGTCTCTAAACTCCATTGTTGGGGTTGAGGAGCTCTGCAGCATCTCGATGAATTAATACAATTATTTCTGTTTTCTATTCAAACACGTTTGTTTCTATCTAAGATGTTCATTCGCACTTTAATATGAAGAAGGTGATGATTCGTGACACTCATCACCATTCTCAACCTATGAACGCGTGCCTGACAACCACCTCCGTTCTACATTAGATTGAATGAGCATCTCTTGGATTTCTTAATCAGAGTCTTCGTGGTATAAGCTAGAATCCATTGGAAGCATCCTTGAGAATCCGAAAAGTCTAAACCTTGTCTGTGGTATTCCAAGTAGGATTCAGGGATTGGATGACTGTGACAAGCTTCGAACTCGCGAGTGTTGGGCGTAGTGACAGATGCAAAAGGATCAATGCATCCTATTCCGACATGATCGAGAACCGACAGATAATTAGCCGTGCGGTGACAGCGCATTTGGACCATTTTCACTGAGAGGACGGATGGTAGCCATTGACAACGGTGATCCACCAACACACAGCTTGCCATAGAAGGAACCTGCGGGCGTGAAGAAGATGACAGTAGGAAAGCAAAGATTCAGAAGCCAAAGCATCTCCAAAACTCCAACACATTCTCCATTACTGCATAACAATTACTCTTTTCATGCTCTTTCATTTTTTACAATTGAAACTAAAGAACCCTATTGGTATCCTAACTAAGAATAATAAGATAACCGTAGCTTGCTTCAAGCCAACAATCTCCGTGGGATCAACCCTTACTCACGTAAGGTATTACTTGGACGACCCAGTGCACTTGCTGGTTAGTTGTGCGGAATTACATAGTGTGAGTGTAATTTTCGTGCACCAAGTTTTTGGCGCCGTTGTTGGGGATTGTTTGAGTTTGAACAACTGACGGCTTATCTTGTTACTTAGATTAGGAAAATTTTGTCTTTTTAGTTTAGAGTCACTAGAATTGAATCTTTTATTATTCCTTTTAAAAAATTTTTATTCAAAAATATTATTTTTCTTTATTAATTGTTAGTTTTTCATTGAGTCTAGTTTCATGTTTTAAGTTTGGTGTCCTTTGTGTTTTTGTCATCAAAAAAATAGTTTTTATCTGTTCAATCCTTACATTTGTTTAATGTGTCTATTTTCTTGGGAATTGTTGCCCCTTTAAGTTTTCCTTTTCAAAATCTCTTTCAAAAATAATTTTTCTTTGATTAAATCTTGTGCCAAACTTTAAGTTTGGTGTTCTCTTGTTAATTTTTCTTTAATTTTTGAAAATTTTATTGTGGTTTTCTAAAAATTTTAAGTTTGGTGTTCTATCATTTTTTCTTGTTGTTCTTGTGAGTCTTCAAGGTGTTCTTGAGTCTTCTTTGTGCTTTGATCTTAAAATTTTTAAGTTTGGTGTGCCTTGATGTTTTTCCTCCAAAATTTTTGAAAACAAGGAGCATTGGATTTAAAAATTTTAAGTCTTGTGTCTTTTGTGTGTTTTTCTCTTTCATAATAAAATTCAGAAATAAAAAAAAATCATTTTTTCTAACTATTTTTAAACAATTTTTTCGAAACTTTTCATAAAAATTCAGATTTCAATTTCAAAATTTTATCTTATCATATCTTAGTTGTCAAGTTTTTTTTAAAATCATATCTTTTTCAAAACTTCCTAACCACTTTCTCTCTCCTTACTTTTTCGAAAATCTTCATAAAATATTTTCAAATTTTTATTTTTATTTTTATTTTAGTTTTTATTTTATTTTTTTATTATTTCGAAATTTTTTTATAATAATAAAATAAATAAATAAATCCCCGTCATCTCCCTTTCTCCATCATGGATCTAAATGGAAATGAACAGTCCAGAAGGACTCTGAGGTCATATGCTAACCCCACTACTGCTTCATATGGGAGTAGTATCTGTATACCCTCCATCGGAGTTAGTAGTTTTGAGTTGAATCCTCAGCTCATTATCATGGTGCAGCAAAGTTGCCAGTATTCCGGTCTTCCACAGGAAGAACGTACAAAGTTTCTGGCACAGTTTTTACAAATTGCTGACACAGTACATGATAAGGAAGTAGACCAGGATGTCTACAGATTGTTACTGTTTCTATTTGCTGTAAAAGACCAAGCTAAGAGGTGGTTAAATAACCAACCTAAGGCTAGCATAAGGACATGGAAACAGCTGTCAGAAAAATTCCTGAATCAATATTTCCCTCCAAAATGGATGACACAGCTAAGATTGAGCATCCAAGGCTTTAAATAAGGAGATAATGAATCCCTTTATGATGCCTGGGAGAGATACAGAGAGATGCTAAGAAAATGCCCCTCTGAAATATTTTCAGAGTGGGTGCAGTTAGACATCTTCTATTATGGGCTTACAGAGAAAGCTCAGATTTCTCTAGACTACTCAGCTGGTGGATCTATCCACATGAGAAAGATAATTGAAGAAGCTCAAGAGCTCATTGATACAGTTGCCAAAAATCAGCATCTGTACCTAAGCAGTGAACCTTTCATGAAAGAAGAGGCTTAAACAGTAACTGCTGAACTCAGTCCTGCAGAATAAGTTACTGAATTCAATCAGCAATTAGATTTTCTAACAAAACAGCTAGCCGAATTCAAGGAGATACTACAAGACACAAGAATGGCTAATATGAATATGGAAGTGCAGTTGAAGCAAACCGAATAGCAGTTATCAAAACCAATAATAGAAGAGGGCCAAGCAGTTCAATTAAGAAGTGGAAAAATATTAAATACCTCACTTCAAGGCAGCAGGAAGCCAAGAAATGAACAAACTGCTATCCAAAATCCCTCTAAGGACAGTAAGATCCTAGAGAGAAATAATTTTGGTATTTAAACGCCAGAAAAGGGTAGAGAGCTGGCATCAAACGCCCAACCCATGCTCAATTTTGGCGTTCAAACGCCAGAAACAGGCAAGGAGTTGGCATTGAATGCCCAAATGAAGCTCTGTTCTGGCGTTCAGATGCCAAAAACAGGTAAGGAGTTGGCGTCTAACGCCACTCCAGCTTCCACCCCTGGCATTCAAACGCTTGTGAGGGATCAGACACATACAAATGCTGATAGCAACCCCTCTAAAAAGGCTTCTCCAACCACATCTGTAGGAAAAAAACCTGCAGCAACTAAAGTTAAAGAATACAAAGCCAAAATGCCTTATCCTCAGAAACTCTGCCAAGCGAAACATGATAAGCAATTTGTCTGCTTTGCAGACTATCTCAGGACTCTTGAAATAAAGATTCTGTTTGCAGAGGCACTTGAGCAAATACCCTCTTATGCTAAGTTCATGATAAGTCATAAGAAGGATTGGAGAGAAACTAAAAAAGTTTACCTCACTGAAGAATGCAGTGCAGTCATTCTAAAAAGCTTACCAGAGAAGCTTAAAGATCCCGGAAGCTTCATGATACCATGCACATTAGAAGGTACTTGTACCAAGAAAGCTCTATGTGATCTTGGAGCAAGTATCAACCTAATACCTGCATCCACTATCAAAAAGCTTGGTTTGACTGAAGAAGTCAAACCAACCCGGATATGTCTCCAACTTGCTGATGGCTCCATTAAATACCCATCAGGCGTGATTGAAAACATGATTGTCAAGGTTGGGCCATTTGCCTTTTCCACTGACTTTGTGGTGCTGGAAATGGAGGAGCACAAGAGTGCAACTCTCATTCTAGGAAGACCTTTCCTAGCAACTGGACGAACCCTCATTGACGTCCAAAAAGGGGAATTAACCCTGAGCTTTAATGAGGACGAGTTTAAGTTGAATGTTGTCAAAGCTATGCAGCATCTAGACACCCCAAATGACTGCATGAGCATTGATATTATTGACTCTCTAGTGGAAGAGGTTAATATGACTGAGAGTCTCGAATCAGAGCTAGAGGATATCTTTAAAGATGTTCAGCCTGATCTGGAGGAACCAGAGAGAATAATAGAACCTCTGAAAATCCCTCAGGAAGAGGAGAAACCTCCTAAACCCGAGCTCAAACCATTACCACCATCCCTGAAATATGCATTTCTGGGAGAAGGTGACACTTTTCCTGTAATCATAAGCTCTACCTTAGAGCCACAGGAAGAGGAAGCACTAATTCAAGTGCTGAGGCACACAAGACAGCTCTTGGGTGGTCCATCAGTGATCTTAAGGGCATTAGCCCAGCCCGATGCATGCACAAGATCCTATTGGAGAATGACACTAAGCTAGTGGTTCAACCATAGAGGCGGCTGAATCCAGCCATGAAGGAGGTGGTGCAGAAGGAGGTCACTAAATTACTAGAGGCTGGAATTATTTATCCTATTTCTGATAGCCCCTGGGTGAGCCCTGTCCAAGTCGTCCCTAAGAAGGGTAGCATGACAGTGGTTCATAATGAAAAAATGAACTGGTTCCTACAAGAACAGTTACAGGGTGGCGTATGTGTATTGATTATAGAAGGCTTACAGCTACCAGAAAGGATCATTTTCCTTTACCATTCATAGACCAGATGCTAGAAAGACTAGCAGATCATGATTACTACTGCTTTCTGGATGGATATTCAGGTTATAATCAAATTGCAGTAGATCCCCAAGATCAAGAGAAAACGGCATTCACATGTCCATCTGGAGTATTTGTATACAGAAGGATGCCATTTGGTCTGTGTAATGCACCTGCAACTTTTCAAAGGTGCATGCTCTCTATTTTCTCTGATATGGTGGAAAAATTTCTGAAAGTCTTCATGTATGACTTTTCAGTATTTGAAGACTCATTCAGCTCCTGTCTTGACTATCTAGCACTTGTTCTAAAGAGGTGCCAAGAGACTAACCTGGTTTTAAACTAGGAGAAATGTCACTTTATGGTGACTGAAGGAATTGTCCTTGGGCACAAAATTTCAAACAAGGGAATAGAGGTGGATCAAGCTAAGGTAGAGGTAATTGAAAAATTACCACCACCTGCCAATGTTAAGGCAATCAGAAGCTTTCTGGGGCATGCAGGATTTTATAGGAGGTTTATAAAAGATTTTTCAAAAATTGCAAAACCTCTGAGTAATCTGCTAGCTGCTGACACGCCATTTATCTTTGATAAGGAGTGTCTGTAGGCGTTTGAGACTCTGAAAGCTAAGCTGGTCACAGTACCAGTTATCTCTGCACCAGACTGGACATTACCATTTGAACTAATGTGTGATGCCAGTGACCATGCTATTGGTATAGTGTTGGGACAAAGGCATGACAAGCGTTTGCACGTCATTTATTATGCCAGTCGTGTTTTAAATGACGCACAGAAGAACTACACAACCACAGAAAAAGAGTTACTTGCAGTGGTTTGCGCCATTAACAAGTTCAGATCTTATTTAGTAGGATCAAAAGTGATTGTGTACACTGACCATGCTGCTCTTAAATATCTACTCACAAAGCAGGATTCAAAACCCAGACTCATAAGATGTGTGTTGCTTCTGCAAAAGTTTGATATAGAAATAAGAGACAGAAAAGGGATAGAGAACCAAGTAGTAGATCACCTATCCCGAATAGAACCAGTAGAAGGGGCATCCCTCCCTCCTACTGAGATCTCTGAAACCCTTCCGGATGAGCAACTCTTTGCCATCCAAGAAGTACCATGGTATGTAGAGCTTCAGGATAATAACTCTGACAAAAAGCTCATTGTTAATGCACAAAGAGTCAAGCATTATCTTGAAGGCAATGTTGAGCAAGAATGCTCAAGACTGAGACTGGATTAAAGCTCAGGAATATTCCAGGTAAAGACGATAAAGAAGCGCTTATTGGGAGGCAACCCAATTTTATCTATCTATGTTAAAATTCCATTGTTATTTTGTGTTTTCTTTAGGTTGATGATCATGTGAAGTCACAAAAATAACTGCAAAAATTAAAGCAAAATAAAAAACAGCAGAAGAAAAAGCACACCCTGGAGGAAGAGCTGTCTGGTGTTTAAACGCCAGAAACAAGCATCTGTCTGGCGTTTAACGCCAGAAACAAGCACCAAGCTGGCGTTTAACGCCAAAAACAAGCATCAGGCTGGCGTTAAACGCCAGAAACATGCTACATTTGGGCGTTTGACGCCAGAAACAAGCTGCAGTCTGGCGTTAAACACCAGGATTGCATATAGAGGGCGTTTTACACGCCTAAAAGGTGCAGGGATGAGAAATCCTTGACACCTCAAGATTTGTGGACCCCATAGGATCACCTCAGGATATGTGGACCCCACAAGATCCCCACCTACCACACTTCTCTCTTCTTCACACAATCCAATAACACTATACCCCTCACCAATCAGCTCAATCTCTCTTCCCCATAAACCCCACTTACCTTCAAATTCATAATCTCTTTTCCACCCAAACTCACCCTCTTTTCTCCCCCTTGGCCGAAACCCACACATCTCTCCCTCTCCTCCATATCTTCTTCTTCTTCTTCTATTCTTTCTTCTTTTGCTCGAGGGCGAGCAACATTCTATGTTTGGTTTGGTAAAAGCATAGCTTTTTGTTTTTCCATAACCATTTATGGCACCTAAGGCAGGAGAAACCTCTAGAAAGAAGAAAGGGAAGACAAAAGCTTCCACCTCCAAGTCATGGGAGATGGAGAGATTCATCTCAAGGGTCCATAGCTCAGTAGTAGAGCAT
Organism: Arachis hypogaea; assembly: GCF_003086295.3. Classification (NCBI taxonomy): domain Eukaryota; kingdom Viridiplantae; phylum Streptophyta; class Magnoliopsida; order Fabales; family Fabaceae; genus Arachis; species Arachis hypogaea. The sequence goes on from NC_092044.1 coordinate 41,602,661, forward strand.
TTGACTGCACATCAAGAGAGCCCACTCATGGACCTCAACAAGAGCATGAGGAATTCCCTCATCAAGAAATCCCTGAGATACCTCAGGGGATATATTTTCCTCCACACAATTATTTGGAGCAACTAAGGATAGGAGCACCAAAATCACTACGGATCAAGCAACAAAGGCAAGGAAGAGACATAGAGGAGCTCAAGAACACCATTGGTCCTCCAAGAAGAAGGCGCCACCATCACTAAGGTGGACTCATTCCTTAACTTCCTTGTTCTTATCTCTCTATTTTTCAGTTTTTGAACTTCATGTTTGTCTATGTTTGTGTCTCTATTACATGATCATTAGTATTTAGTAACTATGTCTTAAGGCTATGAATAATTCCATGAATCCTTCACCTTTCTTAAATGAAAAATGTTTTTAATTCAAAAGAACAAGAAGTACATGAGTTTTGAATTCATCGTTGAAATTAGTTTAACTATATTGATGTGGTGACAATAATTTTTGTTTTCTGAATGAATGCTTGAACAGTGCATATTTTTTATGTTGTTGTTTATGAATGTTAAAATTGTTGGCTCTTGAAAGAATAATGAAAAAGAGAAATATTATTGATGATCTGAAAAATCATAAAATTGATTCTTGAAGCAATAAAAAGCAGTGAGAACAAAGCTTGCGAAAAAAAAGAAGTGGCGAAAAGAAAAAAAATAATAATTTAAAGAAAGAAAAAGAAAAAGCAAGTAGAAAAAGCCAATAACCCTTAAAACCAAAAGGCAGGGGTAAAAAGGATCCAAGGCTTTGAGCATCAATGGATAGGAGGGCCCAAGGAAATAAAATCCAGGCCTAAGCGGCTAAATCAAGCTGTCCCTAACCATGTGCTTGTGGCATGCAGGTCCAAGTGAAAAGCTTGAGACTGAGTGGTTAAAGTCGTGATCCAAAGCAAAAAGAGTGTGCTTAAGAGCTTTGGACACCTCTAACTGGGGACTTTAGCAAAGCTGAGTCACAATCTAAAAAGGTTCATCCAGTCATGTGTCTGTGGCATTTATGTATCCGGTGGTAATACTGGAAAACAAAGTGCTTAGGGCCACGGCCAAGACTCATAAAGTAGCTGTGTTCAAGAATCAATATACTAAACTAGGAGAATCAATAACACTATCTGAATTCTGAGTTCCTATAGATGCCAATCATTCTAAACTTCAAAGGATAAAGTGAGATGCCAAAACTGTTCAGAAGCAAAAAGTTACTAGTCCCGCTCATCTAATTAGAACTAAGCTTCATTGATATTTTGGAATTTATAGTATACTCTCTTCTTTTTATCCTATTTGATTTTCAGTTGCTTGGGGACAAGCAACAATTTAGGTGTTGTGATGAGCGGATAATTTATACGTTTTTTGGCATTGTTTTTAGGTAGTTTTTAGTAGGTTCTAGCTACTTTTTAGTATATTTTTATTAGTTTTTAGGCAAAATTCATATTTCTGGACTTTACTATGAGTTGTGTGTTTTTCTGTGATTTCAGGTATTTTCTGGCTGAAATTGAGGGAATTGAGCAAAAATCTGATTCAGGCTGAAAAAGGACTACTGATGTCGTTGGATTCTGACCTCCCTGCACTCGGAATAATTTGTTGGAGCTATTGGAGTCCAATTAGCGCGATCTCAATTGGGTTGAAAAGTAGACATCCAGGGATTTTCAGCAATATATAATAGTCCATACTTTGCTCGAAGATAAATGATGCAAACTGGATTTTAACGCCGGTTCCATGTTTCATTCTGGCGTTAAACGCCAGAAACAGGTTACCAGTTGGAGTGAAACGCCCAAAACAGGATACAACTTGACGTTTAACTCCAGAAACAGCCCAGGCACGTGAGAAGCTCAAGTCTCAGCCCCAGAACACACCAAGAGGGCCCCAGAAGTAGATTTTTGCACTATCTATCTTAGTTTACTCATTTTCTGTAAACCTAGGTTACTAGTTTAGTATTTAAACAACTTTTAGAGACTTCTTTTGTACCTCATGACATTTTAGATCTGAAATTTGTACTCTTTGACGGCATGAGTCTCTAAACTCCATTGTTGGGGGTGAGGAGCTCTGCAGCGTCTCGATGAATTAATGCAATTATTTCTATTTTCTATTTAAACACACTTGTTTCTATCTAAGATGTTCATTCGCACTTCAATATGAAGAAGGTGATGATCCGTGACACTCATCACCATTCTCAACCTATGAACGCGTGCCTGACAACCACCTCCATTCTACATTAGATTGATTGAGCATCTCTTGGATTCTTTAATCAGAGTCTTCGTGGTATAAGCTAGAATCCATTGGCAGCATCCTTGAGAATCCGGAAAGTCTAAACCTTGTCTGTGGTATTCCGAGTAGGATTCAGGGATTGGATGACTGTGACAAGCTTCAAACTTGCGAGTGTTGGGCGTAGTGACAGACGCAAAAGGATCAATGGATCCTATTCCGACATGATCGAGAATCGACAGATGATTAGCCGTGCGATGACAGTGCATTTGGACCATTTTTACAGAGAGGATGGATGGTAGCCATTGACAACGGTGATCCACCAACACACAGCTTGCCATAGAAGGAACCTTGCATGCGTGAAGAAGATGATAATAGGAAAGCAGAGATTCAGAAGCCAAAGCATCTCCAAAACTCCAACACATTCTCCATTGCTGCGTAACAATTACTCTTTTCATGCTCTTTCATTTTTTACAGTTGAAACTAAATAACCCTATTGGTATCCTGACTAAGAATAATAAGATAACCATAGCTTGCTTCAAGCCAACAATCTCCGTGGGATCGACCCTTACTCATGTAAGGTATTACTTGGATGACCCAGTGCACTTGCTGGTTAGTTGTGCGGAATTACATAGTGTGAGTGTAATTTTCGTGCACCAGTCCTTAACCCAAAATGAGCACAACAATAATCACCAACAAGCTTTCCAACACAATCCAAGCCACCAGCAATCACAAAAGGCCTCCAAACTCACTATAATCAAGCTATATATGCATAAACCATCACAAATCAATCTAGGGCTCAAGATAAAGATAATCTCACAAGGGTTTCAAGAGTTCTTACCTTATCCAATAGTTTTGGAAGCCAAAACCACAAACAATCAAGTGCTAGAGTGTACTTAAAATACCCAAAACACAAGATTTTACTCAAAACCAAACCCCAAAGCTTGAAATTCACAAGGGCACAAAAAACTAAGCAGGGAAACTCGAGAAACATACCACAAAGCTTGAATAGAAATGACGGGCTTGGCAAGAGCTTTGCGTAGCAGCTGACGGTACGCGAATCGGAACACCGTACTTCAAGATATGATGAAAAGAGTGAGGAGATGAATAGTATTTCTTCTCTCTTCTCTCCTCTCCTCTTGCAGCTGGTGTGTGTGTGTGTGTCTGTGTGTGTGTGTGTGTGTGTGTGTGTGTGTGTGTGTGTGTGTGTGTGTGTGTATGTGTGTGTTTATGTGTGTGGTGTGTTGAATGAGTTCATTTAATGAACTCTTATATATGTTGGTCTTGGGTCTGGTCCAATTTGTTAGTGTTTTTAGCCCTGGGCCAAACATTTAAAATTAACGCACGGTTTTTCATTTCTAATATTTTCCTAAGGTTTTTGACTGTTTTCACTTTTGCTCGCACAGTACCGGGCAGGCTTGAACCTGTTCAACCGGTCCGACTGCCGGTTCGTAGTTTTTCACGGTTTTTTACAGAAAATGTATTTTTTGACTCAAAAAGCCTACTGAGTCCAAAAATCATATTTAAATCTCCACATTCTCGTCCTAACTTTCCGGAACCTAATTTGGGCATTTAAATATTTCTATTCGTGAAAACTCAGGTTCTTACAAATAGGACAAAGAGTAATCCATCTTTAATCAGATATAAATATTAACATTAGATATATACATTCATATTAACATTTACATTAATATTCACATAAATACATTGAAAGAAGCATTGCTTGCTTTTTTAAACAAGTTAAACAAAATATTGTTAATTACAACCAGTCAATCATAGTATATTCTATTTACTATCTAAATCCGCATATGAGAATTTACAAAAAGGGCTGGAGAGGGCAGCAGATGGCTACGGGAGTCTTATTGCTTCAAATGCCCGAATCACTTGGTCTATGATTTTGTTCATTTCATGCAACAGAATATTCGGACCATATTCGTGCCTGAAGCCATCAATCTTTTTCTATATTTCAATCGAAAGGAATTAGTTACGTAAGAAATGAACCCAACTAAAATAAGAAATGAAAGAATTGCATTAATTTTGAAACTACTTACTTGTGTCCAAGCTTTATATTGATATCTCTTCTCGCTTTTGATCTTTCAAGGATCAATTATTTCAAGCCATTTCATGATGTATATGCCACAATCATAGCTAAGCAAGAATTGAGTATAATACGATTAATAGTATACAAAACAAAACACATTAAAAATAACATTATAGAAGGAAAGATTTTTACTCTGTACGTTGACCATTCAGCATGATATACTCTACTTTTTCTCCCACTCCGTCCTCCATTAAGGGTTCTGTCCCAGCGTAACCCTCATCTGGAAAATTATTAATCCCTGTAAGGGACATAAAAAGTGAATAAAAAGAAGCAACAATAATGAACCGAACTCCTTTCATGTACTGAATAAAACGTGATAAAAATTTAATCAGCAAGAGAAACATTTTTTTAATGCAAAAGAATTCAACAGAATACATAACAATAGGTGAATCAAAACCACAACTCCACTGAACCGACCACCAATCATGATTTGAATAAAACAAGATAAACAATCTATCACCAAATTCTACTCATGTTTCAATACTTTACAACAAAATATGTATGATTTAAATAACTTACAACAAATTTGTTCAATTTCACTCTCGATTCAGGTATATCATTTTTCTTCTTATTCACAGGGTCAAGCACAGAGAATGCCTTTTTCTGGACTTCGGCAATCCACAACCACCAATGCCCTCCGTTGCAAATTGGCACAAACAGTTGAAGTTTGGAAAAAAATGATAGAATATTTCAGTCGAAACAATAGGAAACGAGAGAATTATTGAAGAATTTTTAGAAATGGTAACTTACAAATGGATGCGATGCAAGTTTTCTTTTGTCAAGGAAATGACGGTGGTGGGCATACTGATCGATATTGAACCGGTAGGCCTTCTTGGTCCTAGGATCAATGTATTCCACGCCATGGTTTCCCAACATAAACAACTGCAAAACAAACATCAGTTAAATCACAAACGACCAGACAAGTGAATTGATGCACCAGTATTTTGTGGTACATTTTGTGCTTAATTTAGGTGGATTTTATCCACTTTTCCCACATTTATTCAAGAAAATAGCATGGTTTCATAATTTTCTCCTAAATTGTGTTTAAGTGTAAAAACATGCTTTTTAGACCCTTAAATTGTTAATTTTGATCCACCTTTGATTCCACTAGATGTCTTGATGTGTTTGTTAGTGATTTCAGGATGAAAAGGCTAGGAATGGATCATAGAAGTGAAGAGAAAAGCATGCAAAGTGGAGAAATCATGAAAAACCAAGGATTTGGGATGCACTCATCGACGCGCACCCGCAACAGATGCGCACACATGGAAAGTGAAGTCGCATGGCGACGCGTACGCGTACATGTCGTGTATGCGCGGATAGCAAAAAAGGCCAAGCAATGCGTACGCGTGACCTATGCGTACGCGTCGGTGCTCGCACGTGATCCACTTAAAGTGAATCTGCTGGGGGCGATTTCTGGGCTTCCCAGACCCAAATCCAACTCACTTCTGATGCTATTAAACCCAAGGATTGAAGGAGGAGGGGGGTTGGTTACCAAGTAGTCATAGTTTAGTTTTGGGGATCATGTTTTAGTTAGTTTCTAGAGAGAGAAGCTCTCTCTTCTCTCTAGAATTAGGATTAGAATTAGGTTAATTTCTTCTCTAGATCTAGGGTTAATTCTTCTTCTCATCTACTTCTCCTTCTCAATTTCTTGTTGCCACATCTTGTTCTTCTATTCTTTTGTTGTAATTTCCTTTATTTTGTTCACTTTGTTGTTGATGAACTCTTGTTCCTTTTATTTTCTTTTAATGAACTTTGAGGTAATTCATGTTAATTGTGTCTTCTTTGATTGTTGTTGTTAATTTTTTGCAATTAGTAGTTGTTAGATTTCATTCTTGTTGTCATTTTACTAAGTTTTCCTTTTATGCCTTCTAAGTGTTTTACAAAATGCTTAAAAGGAAGCTAGAGTAGAATTTTCTCCTTTTGGCTTAGGTTCAGTAATTGGCGACTCTTGAGTTGTCAAAGTTTCTTATTGATTGATAATTAGAAGTTGCCAATTGATTTGAATTCCACTAAAGCTAGTCTTTCCCTAGGAGTTGACTAGAATTTTACTATGCTTTCCTTTAATGCCTTCCAAGTGTTTGACAAAATGCTTGGAAGGAAGCTAGAGTAGAATTTTCTCCTTTGAGCAATTGGTGACTCTTGAGTTGTCAAAGTTTCTTGTTGATTGATAATTAGAAGTTGCTAATTGATTTGAATTCTACTAAAGCTAGTCTTTCCCTAAGAGTTGACTAGGACTTGAGGAATCAAATTGATTTATCCACTTGACTTTCCTTCATAGTTAGAGGTTGACTAAGTGGGAGTAATGGACAATTCCCATCACAATTGATGATGATAATGAGGATATGACTCTTAATTCTCATTCCTTGCCAAGAGCTTTCTTAGCCATTAGTTTATTTTTTTTGCCATTACTTTTCTTGTTCTGTATCCAAAACCCCAAAACATACATCTCATAACCAATAACGAGAACACTTCCCTGAAATTCCTTTGAAAGATGACCCGAGGTTTGAATACTTCGGTTATTTTTATTGGGGTTTGTTACTTGTGAAAACCAAATGTTTGTATGAAAGAATTATTTGTTGGTTTAGAGACTATACTTGCAACGAGATTTTATTTGTTAAATTCTATACCACCAAAAATTTGCTCATCAAAATGGTGCCATTGCCGGAGAATTGCAAATGTGCGCTTGTTAGTGGTTATTGTATATATGCGAATATTGTGAATATGTTGACCTTTTGTTTCTTTGTTAGCTCTTGCAAGTTCTAGGATTTGATTTTCTTATTTCTTATTAGTTCTTGTTTTTATTTTCTTTTTTCACTATGAATTCTCATCCTTTTGGCTATGAGTTTGGTTCAAACTATGTTGTAGGAAATATGACTATTAGTGACAATATGTGTCAAGGATGGAACCATCAAAGATGGGAGGAGTCTCAAGGACGTGATCACTCTTCATGGCAACAACCTCCGGATACTTATAGGTATAATTCACATCCTAATGCATGTCGATTCAATGGCTATGGTGAATTCCTTTGTGACTATCAACAACCACCATCATATGCCCATAGACCCCATCCTCAACATAACCTTCAACCATACTCACAAGCCCCTTCTCACTCAATACCTACCTATGATCCATATCCATCATATGACTAATCACCCCTACCGCATCCTTGTGAGCATTATGAGCGAAAACCTTTAGAACCACTACAATTCCATCATGATTGCTACCAAGAACCACCTTAATACACCTCACCGCCATACTTCCACCAAAAGAACCACCTTCCTATTATGAACTCTTTCTCCAAACCCCAATAGATGATTCTCTCACCTTACTTCTTCAAGGGAAAGCGGACATGCAAAGAAACACATTAGAGTTTGTGACTATCTTGACCAAGGTAGTACACACTTTAGCCTCCCGATGAAACACTCAAAGTACTTCCGTGGCCACATGTGAAGGATCAAAAGAAGAGCATAGCTGGTGGACAAAATTGTGACCCTCTTTGTATTTGCATGAGATTTATTTAATGGCTATTGATTATGTGTGGACACAACTCCGTTCATCTTAACCAGCAAGTGTATTGGGTCGTCCAAGTAATACCTTACGTGAGTAAGGGTCGATCCCACAGAGATTGTTGGTATGAAGCAAGCTATGGTCACCTTGTAAATCTCAGTCAGGCGGATTCAAGTATAATTGGATTATTGGTTTAAATTTGATTAATGGAATAAATAGAAAATAAAGATAAATAAACTAAGATAGAAATACTTATGTAAATTAATGGTGCGAATTTCAGATAGGCGTATGGAGATGCTGTGCTCCTCTCGAATTTCTACTTTCTTATTGCTCTCATCCAATCCTTCTTACTCCTTTCCATGGCAAGCTGTATGTAGGGCATCACCATCATCAATGGCTACTTTTAATCCTCTCGGGAAAATGGTCCTATGCGCTGTCACTGCACGGCTAATCGTCTGGAGGCATCACCCTTGTTGATAGCTACATCCCATCCTCTCAGTGAAAATGGTCCAAATGCTTTGTCACAGCACGGCTAATCATCTGTCGGTTCTCAATCAGGTTGGAGTAGAATCCATTGATTCTTTTGCGTTTGTCATCACGCCCAGCCTTCAGGAGTTTGAAGCTCGTCACAGTCATTCAATACTGGAATCCTACTCGGAATACCACAGACAAGGTTAGACTTTTCGGATTTCCGGGATCCTACTCGGAATACCACAGACAAGGTTAGACTTTCCAGATCCCCATGAATGCCGCCATCTATCTAGCTTATACCACGAAGATTCTGTTGGGGAATCTAAGAGATATGCGCTCGGCCTAGAGTAGAACGGAAGTGGTTGTCAATCATGTGCGTTCATAGGTGAGAATGATGATGAGTGTCACGGATCATCACATTCATCAAAGTGTTGTGCAACGTATATCTTGGAATAAGAATAAAAGAGAATTGAATAGAAAGTAATAGTGATTGTATTGAAACTTGAGGTACAGCAGAGCTCCACACCCTTAATCTATGGTGTGTAGAAACTCCACCGTTGAAAATACATAAGTGAAAGGTTCAGGCATGGCCAAATTGCCAGCCCCCAAAACGTGATCAGAAGACCGAATGGTCAAAAGACGACTAATACACTAGTAAAAAGTCTTATTTATACTAAACTAGCTACTAGGGTTTACATGAGTAAGTAATTGATGCATAAATCCACTTCCGGGACCCACTTGGTGTATGTTTGGGCTGAGCTTGATCTATCCACGAGCTGAGGCTTCTCTTGGAGTTGAACGCCATTTTATAACGTGTTTTGGGCGTTCAACTCCGGGTGTGACGTGTTTCTGGCGTTTAACTCCAGACAGCAGCATGTACTTGGCGTTGAGTGCCACTTTATGTCGTCAATTCCAGAATAAAGTATGGACTATTATATATTGCTGGAAAGCTCTGGATGTTTACTTTCCAACGCCGTTGAGAGCGCGCCATTTGGAGTTTTGTAGCTCTAGAAAATCCATTTTGAGTGCAGGGAGGTCAGATTCCAACAGCATCAGCAGTCCTTTGTCAGCCTCCTATCAGAGTTTTGCTCAAGTCCCTCAATTTCAGCCAAAAATTACCTGAAGTCACAGAAAAACACACAAATTCATAGTAAAGTCCAGAAATGTGAATTTAACATAAAAACTAATGAAAACATCCCTGAAAGTAGCTTAAACTTACTAAAAACTTGCTAAAAATAATGCCAAAAAGCGTATAAATTATCCGCTCATCAATAGCATGAAGGAGAGATTGGAAAATTCGGTGGAGAAGGAGGAGTTGGACTTTGTATTGGAATAATTGGAGGAAGCTATAATTGTTAAAGAAGAGGAAGAAGTGGTTGAAGACTTATGAGATGCGGAACCACCATGGGAATCTCAAGAACCCCCCTCCAAGAAGCTTAATATTGATGTCGAGGAGGGTGTACAACCCCCAAGGCATATCATAGTTGACAAACTTAAGGAGGTCAATCAAGAGGAAGATTCCATCATTGATGAATTCTTATCCAAAATAGAATCCTCTCCCATGGAATATGAAGTTGAAGTTATTAAAGACAACTCGTCATCAATTGACATTGGTGACCTTGTTGAAGACTCTTCAATGAATGTGAAGTTAATATTGAAGTAGATTTCACACAACCTCCAAAGTTTAACTTGATTCATGATGAGGATGAATTGGAAGAAGTCAGCAAGCAAGAAGAAGTTGAAAAAAATTTTCAAGAGGTGTAAAGAACTAAAGAACAGCATAAGGGAATAGTACTTGAAGAACCATTGGAGATATTCCTTCCTAAGTCACTATCCAACACAACATTCAAGTGGGTAAAATTCTTACCCTTAAGCTTCACTTTCTCACTTGAATATAATTTGATTGAAATGGATGGGCAACTTAGAGCTCTTTGTGGAATTAAGAGTAAGAGGGAGTTGTGCATTGGTTGGAAGTTTGATATTGAGCTCATTAAGGTTGAATGCTCAAGGCATAGGCATCATGGTTGGATGAATGAAAGTTTGTATGGGTCTAAGAGGAAAATTTGGTGTTCTAAGGAGAATTCTATGTGTCAACCACCCGGATGGAAGAATCATGATGATCAACTAGAAGATGGGTGTGAGAACAAGATATGGGATCCTGGATCACAACATGAAGACCAATTTTGGGAGCTCATATCTTGGGTAGATTCACCCAAGCTTGGTGAAGACGGTTGGAAATTCTGACAACCAATTAAGGAGCATACATCCTTGGAGATTTAAAGAAGAGTACAAGCATAAGCCACCTTGATGAGGAGCTCCCCAGACGTCCAACTTAAGGACTTAAACTAAAAGTGCTAGGTGGGAGACACCCCACCATGGTAAACTCTTTCCATTCTCTTGTAGTTTTGATTAATAAGTGAATTGAGTTGCCATTGTAGGTAGTTTTCCTCTTCATATAGTCTTGTTTTAATGCTTTGGTTGTTAGTTGCTTGAGGTGCAAGTTATGTTTGCCTTGTCTTTGACAATTCTTCAAAACCCAAAAAGATTTTTGCTAATTTTGCCTTTTGGTTGGTTTTGAGTTGTAGGTAGCGTTAGGAGGATTTTAAGCTGTTTTTTATGTGTTTTTAAAAAAATGGAGGAGGCATGCGTACGCGTACTACACGCGTACGCATGATGATTGGATTTTTGACGGTTTAGAATTTCTCAAATAAAATCTCGTCGAAGTATAGTTTCTAAACCAAGCAATAATCCTTTCATACAAAAGATTGTTTGTCACTAAAACAAACCCCTAAATTTATAAACCGAAGTATTCAAACCTCGGGTCGTTCTCCCTAGGAATTGTAATGAAGTGTTTTGTTATTGGTTGAGTTATTTTTGGTTTTTATAAGAGGCATGAAAGATAAATGGCAAGAAAGTAAACTAACAACTATAAAAGGCTCTTGGCAAGGTATGAAAATTAGAAGTCCTATCCTAGTTATCCTCCTCAATTGTGATGAGAATTGTTCATTGTTACCACTTAGTTAACCCTTACTAAATAAAGGAAAGTCAAGTGGATGAATTGACTTGAGCCACAAGTCCTAGCCAACTCCCAAGGAAAGACTAGCTTTAGTGCACTCCAAACCAATTAGCAATCTCTCCAATTATCAATCAACAAAGGAATTAGATAACTCAAGAGTCACTAATTACTCTACCTAGGTCAAGAGGAACAAAATCTATACTATATCTAGAAGAGGCATTTCAACAAACACATAAAAGGCAATAAAAGTAAACAACATAAATTGCAAGAATTAAAGGGAGATCTAACTACGAAGGCAAGAGATCAACAATAGAAAAGTAAAGAAGAACAATTATTATGAATTACCTCTTATTGAATTGAAAGAAAATGAGAGGAACAATACTAGATCTACAACAAAATACAAGAACAACATAAAGGAAATTACAACAAAAGAATGGAAGAAGAATGAATTTAACAACAAGGAATTGAGATGTAGAAGTAGAAGAAAGCAAAGATTAAAACCTAGATCTAAGAACTAATCCTAATCCTAATTCTAATTCTAGAGAGAAGTGAGAGCTTCTCTCTCTAGAAACTAATTCTAACTACTAAACTAAACTAATGGTAACTAACATATGTGTTTCCCTCTTCATTCCTTGGGTTAAATAGCATCAGAAATGAGTTGGATTGGGCCCACAAGGCTTTAGAATTCGCTGGCCACGTTTTGCTTTAAGTGAACCAGGTGGCAGCAACGGCGCGTGCGCGTACTATGCGCGTACGCGTCATTATGCGCGGTTTAACCATAACAAATCTTATATCGTTTCGAAGCCCCAGATGTTAGCTTTCCAACCCAACTGAAACCGCATTATTTGAACCTCTGTAGCTCAAGTTATGGTCATTTAAGTGCAAAGAGGTCGGCTTGACAGCTTTCCGGTTCTTTCATTTCTTCATGAGTTCTCCAACTTTTCATGCTTTCTTTCATCATTCCCTTGATCCAATCTTTGCCTCCTAAACCTTAAATCACTTAACAAACATATCAAGGCATCTAATGGAATCAAGGAGAATTAGATTTAGCTATTTTAAGTCCTAAAAAGCATGTTTTCACTCTTAAGCATAATTAAGGGAAAAAAGTTATAAAACCATGCTATTTCATTGAATAAATGTGGGTAAAAGGTCATAAAATCCCTTAAATCAAGCACAAGATAAACCCTACAAATGGGGTTTATCAACGCATCGATGCGGCAGTGCAGCACCCATATTCTTTCTAGAGAGTCATGCCAACTTAGCGCCAAAATTGTGCTTCTGGCACAATTCTCATTCCACGCGTACACGTCGATGCACCAACATGCCCACATACATCATGCCCGAGAGTTGTGCACCATTTATGCCCGTTTTGTGCCCTTGGCATAATATCAATCCACGCGTACACGTACATGACGCGTACGCGTACATGACGCGTACGTGTACATGACCCGTACGCATCGATTCACACACTCTCCATCTACGCGCAAGCATCCATGACGCATATGCGTCGATTTTACCGTGGCACATCCACGCTTATGCGTGATTGGTGCATCCACCTCGATTCTCTTTTCTGCCCACCCACGCGTACGCGTGCACTGCGCGTACGCGTGGATTCAAATTCATTAACCCCATCCACGCGAAGAACCCTAGCCATCGTGTCCCTTCACCCCTCTTCTCCAACAACGTTTCCTTTCTCCTACCTCCCTCCTCAATTTCGCAACAACCACAACCGCCACCACTCCGGCGACACCCACCACCGCCGATCACCCTCTTTCTTTCCTCTCTTTTCTTTCTTCTTCGTCTTTCCCCTTTCGCCCCACTCCCAGCCCTTCTCCTCCTCTGCTCGAGCCGGCACCTCCGCGGCTACTGATGACAAATCATCTTATGCTAGTTTTACTAACAATTTTCATTTATTTCATTAGGTTTCATGCACTTTCTTGCACAATAAGTAAGTGATTGGAGTTGAATTTTATGTTTATCTTGATTCAATCAAACATCATTAATTTTATAATAAATCATGAGATTTATGCAAGAATTAGGTGATTATTATGAATGATGCAAAACCTTATGATTTTGGTGAGACTTTGATTGCATGTTTGGTTCATTTCAGGTGAAAAATAGAGAGAAAGAAGGGCAGTATAGAGTAACGTTGTGTTCAAATAAAGAACGCCACGCTCTCTAGCAACACACACACGTACAGGACGCTTTCGCATCGGGCAATGATTTTTGAAGACCCACGCGTACGCATGCATGACGCGTACGCATGGATGTGATTGGCGCCAATTTGCATAGAGAGCGCTACGTTGGCTTAATGAGCATTTTCGAGAAATTTCGAATTTGGAGCATCTGGGATGAAGCACGCACACGTCGATGGAGCATCTGGGATGAAGCACGCACATGCGTGGGTGGCACAGAAGCTTGGAGTCAACATTTTGCCATCCACGCGCACGTGTAGAGGAAGCGCACACGTGGGCACGTGTAGAGGAAGCGCACGCGTGGGGAGCGTTCATGGTGCGAACGTAGCGCTCATTAAACAAACACTATCAAGGACACATGGGCGCAAAGCACGCGTATGCGTGATGATGCATTCAGCGAGCAAGGACGCGTACGCGCAGGAGACGCGTACGCGTAGTGAATGAACGCTGCGCTCAATTTGAAAACGCTCTGTTCACCTGGAAGCTGCATCCTGACCCATTGCAACAGAGGCCAAAAAGCCCACTCCAAGTACTTGATGACTGAACTAGAAAGTGTATAAATAGGGAAAAATTTGATTTCATTAGGACCCTTTTTTTACTTTGATCTTCCTTTTTGATTTTTCTTTTAGCGCTTCTTTTAGGAACTCTTTAGAAATTTAGATATGAGTTTATTTTTCTTTCTGTTCTTTTCTACTGCAATTTTTTTTTGTCTTGGTTTTACTTGAGCTATGATGAACTAAACCCCAAATTCATTAGGGGAAGGAGCTCTATTATAATTCCAATGAATCAACGAAATTCTTCTTCTTCTCAATTCAATTTAGTAGCTATTGGATATTTCTATTTTGATTTAGAATTCCTCACTCCGAAAGGAGGTTGAATTCAATTGAATGCTTGTGTGAGCCTCGGAAGGAGAATCACTTGCATTAGAATTAGAGCTCTATCCTTCACTACTCTCTTGACCAACACCATTCGGGAGGAATTGAGATCTTGAGAGTTAGTGTGGCTCATGGATGAGAGATTTGTACTTAACCTCTTCTCATGACAATTAGATCAAGGAATTGTTAAGATTGATTGTGATTTTTGAGATTGGATTGCCAAAGAATTGGGATCCAATCAATTTCAATCCGCCATAGATCTACCAAATGATTGAAAAAGGAGTTGAGACCAATTTCATTCAGGAAGGATTTCAGTATCTCCAATCCCTGATGAATCACTCTCTTTGAATTTGTTCATCTTAGAGCTTCTAATTTATTGCAGTTTACATTCTGTCTCACTTCCCAGTACCCAAATCCTTTTATTATTCATGCAATTTAAGTTTCCTGGCAATTTAGATTCTGCAATTTAAATTTCTTGCACTTTAAGATTCAGTTGCTTACCTTTCTTGCAATTTAAGCTTCAGCTCTTTTCATTTCTTGCTCTCTAAGTTTCAGCCATTTAAAGCTTTTTGCAATTTATCTTTCTGTCAATTTACGTTCTCTCTTATAGCTTTCTTGCAATTTATCTTCTGTCAACTAATTTCCACTTAAATTATCAACTGTCTGCTTAACTAAATTTATCACCTAACTAAAATTGCTTGATCTATCAATCCCTGTGGGATCGACCTCACTTTTGTGAGTTTTACTACTTGATGCGATGCAGTACACTTGCTGGTGAGTTTGTGTGGAATTATTTTTCCATCATCAGTTACAACCAGTGCTGCCGGCGAACTCCCCTCCACCATCACCAAACCTGTCATTTTCTCTCAGCCACTCTCTCTATGTTGCGATACCTGAGATAGAATCTGGTGCCCTGCCCCTGTTCTCTGAGCCTGTGCTACTCTTTGCTCCTCTACCATACACCGCCTTCGTTCAGCGCCACCGCTTCAACCACCAGGTCACCATCGTCTATAGGCGGCACAGCGTCCATTCCCTTTTTTGTCCATTTTATGTCTCTGTTCATTCTTCCAGGTTCCCCTGTCTGCTCTGCATTTCCTGTTTTTAGCTTTCTGTTCTGTTTAGATTACTTAGTTAGCAATGTTTAATTTCTGTTTGATTAGAATAGCTAGAATTGCATGCGGTTAGGTAGCTAGGTTGTGGTTAGAGGATTCTAGGCCTGATAAGTGCTCCATTTTTGTTTATATTCTGCATGTTACTTGCTTGCTGAATGGTGATGATGTTGGTGTTTTGTGCTTCTCTATATTGCTGTTTGGCACTGTCATGTGATTTAAGCTGTTTTAGTTTGCTTAATTGCTGCCTTGCTTGATTAATGCTGCTTGAATCATATGCAATCCTTGCTTGTAGACGTGTTTAATATATTTTGGATTCATATGGCATTGTTTTTGTTGCTGTTTGCTATCCGGGAACATCTTATTTACTGCCGAAATGCTGCCAACATTTTTGGAAACTTTACTATTCGTAATTGCAGCTTAGGAATTGAACTTGGCATTCTTTGAACTAAGACTCATTTGGCTAATACCAAGTTCAATTCTTAAGTTGATTTGGCCAGCATTCCTGTATTGTATCTTGGTTCCCCTTTTCTTGTTCATTAATGGAATCACGGGACTAATTGTTGGAACTTTGTGACAATTAGGACCTTGATTACCAAATCATTTTTTTGAACCTCTTGAATATCTTCAATCATACAAGTTAGATCCAATTTTTGTCCTTGATGGTCGTTTTCAATTGTACTTTTCTAATTGACCATTGAAGTGCTTTCTAAACTTTCAAGCGGCTTAGTCTTGCTCTTTTTGAATGAGGTTATGTTGAGTTGTGATTATTGGTGTAATTTTACTCAAGTAGCTATTCTCATTGTCCAACTTGCTTTAGGCTACATGAGTCCACTCTTGAGCTTGTAACACCAATTTTTACTAACTTAGTGACCAACCTATTGATGATGACTTATTTTTCATCTTCTATGCTTTTATGCATTCCATATTTCATCATTAATGTCTTGCATCATTCTCATGAATGTGAGTATGCTTGTTCTCTATACCTTTTGAGCTTCTCTTGGTTAAGTTCCATATTTGTCATGCCACTAATATCTAACCTAGTTTTCTAACTTTTGACCTTTGTTAACTCTCTAATTCTTCTTTTCAGTTTTCACATTAACTCTTTTACATTCTTTGAGGCATGATGATTATTGTTGCTTAACAAACAAGCATTTTGTTATTATTACATGTTTCTTGGATTATGTTTTGATTGTTATCTGAATTATGTTTGCTCGCATTCCAGGAATTTCCTCCTTTAACTCGCTTCACGAATATGTCAATCCTCTTGTCTGCTTTCAGTCTATTGTATAATTCCTTGCTTTATACCCCCTCTACTTGGCTTAATTGTTTATATCCTGTGATTTTTATTTTCTCTAGGATGTCTGCCAGGGGAAAAGCCAATATTACCTCTCGAAAAAGGAAGAAATCTCAATCTTCCGCTGCTTCTCCCTTCTCCAGTTATGCTAAGAACCCTCTTTTAGACAAGAAAAAAGCATATCAGTTATTGCCCCCTACCAACGGAGAGAAGTTTCCGAACCTATACCGTGAGCTCCGCTTCCCAATTTTTCAGGGGCGAAAGCTCAACCTAGAGAAGAAGCTTGCCATTCCTTCAGAACTGAGGCAGTCCATTGAGCTTTGACTTGATGGGTTGGGCCTGTCCTTCATGGATAGGGAGCTGACTAGGGTGAATGAGTCATGGGTGCGTGAGTTTTATTGCAACTTCTATACACTGACCCTTGACTCGATTCATCTGAGAGGTGGACGGATCCTGATTACAGAAATTGATATTAAGGATGCACTCTGCTGTCAGCCCAAGACCGATGACACAGATGCTTTTACGCAGACTGAGGTGGAGATGCACTGTATGACATATGATTATGATGCGCTGAGGAGCATAGTTGCCACCCCGGATGCCCTTTGGAAAATGGATGCCAACAAAATGAAACCCAAGGGGATGATGTTCGATTATTTGACTCGGGAGGCAAGGACATGGTAGCAGATCTTTACTTATTATGTGATGCCTACCATGCACTTCTCAGAGATCCCAGTGGACATGCTCATTCTGATCAGGTGCATTATGGAGGGACAACAACTGTATTTTCCCCACCTGATCCGGAAGTTTATGTGGTGAGCACATGTCCGTGGCACACTCCCATTCCCTGCCTTGGTCACTAAGATTGCTCAACGGGTGATGATTGGATTTTTGATGGTATAGAATTTCACAAATGAATTCTCGTTGCAAGAATAGTTTCTAAACCAATCAATAATCCTTTCATACAAAAAATTGTTTGTCACTAGTACAAACCCCTAAAATTTATAAACCGAAGTATTGAACCTCGGGTTGTTCTCCCTATGAATTACAATAAAGTGTCTTGTTATTGGTTGAGTTATTTTGGGTTTTTTTTTTTTTAGATTTTAGACAAGAAATAGAAATGGCAAAGAAAATAAACTAACAACTAACAAAGCTCTTGGCAAGATATGAGAACTAGAAGTCCTATCCTAGTTATCCTCCTCAATTGTGATAACAAATTGTCCATTACTCCCACTTAGTTAACCTCTAACCATGGAGGAAAGTCAAGTGGATGAATCAATTTGATTCCTCAAGTCCTAATCAACTCCTAAAGGAAAGACTAGCTTTAGAGGCATTCAAATCAATTAGCAACTTCTAATTATCAATCAACAAAGGAATTAGATAACTCAAGAGTCACTAATTACTCTACCTAGGCCAAGAGGAACAAAATCTATACTAAAATTCAACCAAGCATTTCATCAAACACTTGGAAGGCACAAAAGAAAAGCAAAGCAAATTGACAACAAGAATAGAATCTAACAACATTTATTGCAATGAATTAACAACAACAATTAAAAGAAACACATTTATTATGAATTACCTTTTATTGAATTGGAAGAAAGTAGAAGGAACAATACTAGATCTACAACAAAATATAAGAACAACATAAAGGAAATTACAACAAAAGAATAGAAGAAGATGAATGTAGCAACAAAGAATTGAGAGATAGAAGTGGAAGAAAGCAAAGATTAAAACCTAGATCTAAGAACTAAACCTAATCCTAATCCTAATCCTAGAGAGAAGTGATCACTTCTCTCTCTAGAAACTACTTCTAAACTAATCCTAATGAGTGGGAATGAACTAATGTGTATTCTTTCTTGCTCTTCAATCCTTGGCTTTAAATAGCAGTTTAGGCGCCAAATTTGGTTGGGATTGGGCCCCACAACCCTTGAGAGTTCGTTAGTCATGTTTTCATTAAAAAATCATAAACCAGCACCGACGCGTATGTGCACAGCACGTGTACGCGTCCATGGGGTGATTCGCAAGGTGCACACAAGCGCCAGGTGCGCGCGCGCGTCCATGGGCGAGTTCAACTTCTTTGCTTTTTCATGATTTCTCTACTTTGCATGCTTTCCTCTTCACTCCTTTGATCCATTCCTAGCCTTTTCAATCTGAAATCACTAACAAACACATCAAGGCATCTAGTGGAATCAAAGGTGAATCAAAATCATCAAGTTAAAGGCCTAAAAAGCATGTTTTCACATCTAAGCACAAATAAGGAGACAATCACAAAACCATGCTATTTCATTGAATAAATGTGGGTAAAAGGTGATAAAATCTCTTAAAATCAATACAAGATAAACCGTCAAAACGGGGCTTATCAGCGGGCTGGTGTACCCTGGCACCAGAATGATGAGTCGCCACCCCCGATCCACAAAAAGGAGAAAGTGATTCCGTGGGGGACTTAGGTGGACGAGAGACCAGCCCCGTACAGATCCAGAGCCCGCTCAACAGTAGCAGCATCTAGGCCACCACCTTTTTCAGTAGCAGCAGCGTCTGGACAATCATCTTCTACAGCAGTAGGCAGACCCTCGGCACCATCCGCATCGGCCAGTCAGCCATTACCACCATCCTCATCAGCACCTCAGCCGACCTACAGACTAGTTCAGCATCTGATCAGCGCGCATGGATCAGAGTGATCGTCGCATCGAGCGACACTTTCGGCGTGTGACTCAGATGTTGGCATCGCTGAGAGCCGTCATACCCCCTGATTCTGACACTTCCAATCATTCTGAGGAGGAGGCGGATCATGAGTAGGAGGCTAGGCAGGCAGAGGCACCTCCAGAGACTTAGACTTCTCCACAGCCACAACCGCAGCCACAGCCAGAGCCCCAGCCAGATGCAGATGTCGACCCTTCCACCTAGGCTCACTTTTAGGATAGGAGACAATGCTTCATTCTAAGTGTGGGGAGGTCGATGTTGTTGACGGAATTTACATTTTGGGTAAAAATTTTCAGACTCCAGCTTAGTTACTTTATTTTGTCTTATTTTAGTACTTGCACTTCTATTTTGGATTATTGTATTGGTATGTTGGATACTTTTGTTTGGTTGTGTATATTTTGAGATTTTTAGTTTGATTTACATTTTTAGTTGATAGCATATATATATAGTATTTTAGTCTATCAGTTGTGATTGGAAAAACATGGATTATTAAGCTTAGTTTACTCCTTTTGCTTATGAGATTTGGTTTGATTGAAAAAAGAACCAAACTAAGAATTTTTACTTTTCTCAATCACAACATTGCATTTAGAAAATAAGCTTTGTCAAAATATTGAGATTTTTCAAGAAATTTACTTATAGAGCCCAATTGATTTGAGTAAAAATTTTTCATTAAACTTGCTTAATTTATATCTTGTGGAACATGTTTTGAGCTAAGAACACAAGCTTGTGAGTTTTGAACCTAATGATGTGGTTACATCCTATAACCACGTATTTTTCTTCTTGTGTGCATTATTCTCTTTCTATGATTGTGATCTTGGATTTGTTTGAATCTATATGTCTATTATTCCTTGTATACATACATTTAAATGATTGAGGCCATTGTTCATTTAGCTCACTTACCCAAATAGCCCACCCTTCATCAACCATTATTAGCCAATTTTGAGCTTATTTTAATCCCCTTTATTCTCAATATTAGCACATTACAAGCCTTAAAGAGAAAAACAATAATTGTCCTTTAATTGGATCTTTGATTAGCATAGGCTAGTGAGTGTGTGCATCATTCAAGTGTGGGAAAACTTGGGATATTGGTTGGAAAAAGGTGTGTGTTGTAATTTTATTGAAAATATTGGGAATTGGGTACATACTCATGTGTTAATTAAATGTAAGACCATATGCATTGATACTTCCTTTATTGCAAAAAGAAAAAAATGAGAAAGTAAAAAGAAAAAAATATGTATATGAAAAAGAAAAAAATATAGAAAAAGAAAGAAAAAGAAAAAGAAATAAAAAGAGGACAAAATGCCCCAAAGCGAAGTCCAAAAATAATCAATGCATATGAGTTGTAATAAAAAAGAGAATGCATGAGTGTGTGAAAAAGTGAAGAATGGGTAGTTAGGTTAGCTTTGAAATTGTATAGGTTGTCATATAGGTTAGGTGGGAAGTTTAAGTTGATCAAAGATTCAAATCTCAAGCTCACTTGACCATATGCATCCTACCTTGACCCTAACCCCATTACAACCTAAGAAAAAGACCTCATGATATATGTATGCATGCATTGAATAATTGTTGATTGTTAGATGAAGAACAAATCTTGGAGAGCATGATTAGGGGAGAATTGAGTGAATCAACTCTAAACACTTGAGCGAATAGAGCAAATACACATCCGGTGAGGGTTCGATTGCTCAATTACATGTTTTCACCATGTTCATCCCTTCTCTTGAAAGTTTGTTTAATCTTTAATAACTCAATTCAATTGTGACTTGGCTTGGTTGTTAATACCCTTGGGAATTGATTTATTTTGACCAAGTACTTGCATCCATTTAGGCACTTGCATTTGGATAATTGCATGTAAGTAGATTGCATATAGTTTAGTTGCATTGCAAAAATGTTGATACCCTTCGTCTTCTTCTTGGATAAGCATGAGGACATGCTTAGTATAAGTGTGGGGAGATTTGATGCACCACTATTTCGTGGTACATTTTGTGCTTAATTTAGGCGGATTTTATCCACTTTTCTCATATTTATTCAAGAAAATAGCATGGTTTCATAATTTTCTCCTAAATTGTGCTCAAGTGTAAAAACATGCTTTTTAGGCCCTTAAATTGTTAATTTTGATTCAACTTTGATTCCACTAGATGCCTTGATATGTTTGTTAGTGATTTCAGGATGAAAATGCTAGGAATGGATCAAAAGAGTAAAGAGAAAAGCATGCAAAGTGGAGAAATCATGGAAAACCAAGGATTTGGGATGCATTCATCGACGCGCACGCATACGCGCAGATAGCAAAAATGCCAAGCGACGCGTACGCGTGACCCACGCGTACGTGTCGGTGGTCGCACGTGACCCACTTAAAATGAATCCGCTGGGGGTGATTTCTGGGCTTCCCAGGCCCAAATCCAACTCACTTCTGATGCTATTAAACCCAAGAATTGAAGGAGGAGGGGGGGTGGTTACCAAGTAGTCATAGTTTAGTTTGGGGGATCATGTTTTATTTAGTTTCTAGAAAGAGAAGCTCTCTCTTTTCTCTAGAATTAGAATTAGGATTATGTTAATTTCTTCTCTAGATCTAGGGTTAATTCTTCTTCTCCTTTACTTCTCATTCTCAATTTCTTGTTGCCACCTCTTGTTCTTCTATTCTTTTGTTGTAATTTCCTTTATTTTGTTCACTTTGTTGTTGATGCACTCTTGTTCCTTTTATTTTCTTTTAATATAATTTGAGGTAATTCATGTTAATTGTGCCTTCGTTGATTGTTGTTGTTAATTCTTTGCAATTAGTTGTTGTTAGATTTCATTCTTGTTGTCATTTTACTATGTTTTCCTTTTATGCCTTCCAAGTGTTTGACAAAATGCTTGGAAGGAAGTTAGAGTAGAATTTTCTCCTTTTGGCTTAGGTTGAGTAATTGGTGACTCTTGAGTTGTCAAAGTTTCTTGTTGATTGATAATTAGAAGTTGCTAATTGATTTGAATTCCACTAAAGCTAGTCTTTTCCTAGGAGTTGACTAGGATTTTACTATGCTTTCCTTTTATGCCTTCCAAGTGTTTGACAAAATGCTTGGAAGGAAGCTAGAGTAGAATTTTCTCCTTTTGGCTTAGGTTGAGTAATTGGTGACTCTTGAGTTGTCAAAGTTTCTTGTTGACTGATAATTAGAAGTTGCTAATTGATTTGAATTCCACTAAATCTAGTCTTTCCCTAAGAGTTGACTAGGACTTGAGGAATCAAATTGATTTATCCACTTGACTTTCCTTCATAGTTAGAGGTTGACTAAGTGAGAGCAATGGACAATTCTCATCACAATTGATGATGATAATGAGGATAGGACTTCTGATTCTCATTCCTTGTTAAGAGCTTTCTTAACCATTAGTTTATTTCTTTCGCCATTACTTTTCTTGTTCTGTATCCAAAACCCCAAAATATACATCTCATAACCAATAACGAGAACACTTCCCTACAATTCCTTTGAGAGACGATCCGAGGTTTGAATACTTCGGTTATTTTTATTGGGGTTTGTTACTTGTGACAACCAAATGTTTGTATGAAAGGATTATTTGTTGGTTTAGAGACTATACTTGCAACGAGATTTCATTTGTGAAATTCTATACCACCTAAAATTCACTCATCAAAATGGCGCCGTTGCCGGGGAATTGCAAATGTGTGATTGTTATTGGTTATTGTATATATGTGAATATTGTGAATATGTTGACCTTTTGTTTCTTTTTTAGCTCTTGCTAGTTCTAGGATTTGATTTTCTTGTTTCTTTTTAGTTTTTGTTTTTATTTTCTATTTTCACTATGAATTCTCATCCTTTTGGTTATGAGTTTGGTTCAAACTATGTTGTAGAAAATATGACTATTAGTGACAGCATGTGTCAAGGATGGAACCACCAAAGATGGGAGGAGCCTCAAGGACGTGATCACTCTTCGTGGCAATAACCTCCGGATACTTATATGTATAATTCCCATCCTAATGCATGTCGATTCAATAACAAGAACACTTCCCTGCAATTCCTTTGAGAGACGACCCGAGGTTTGAATACTTCGGTAATTTTTTTGGGATTTGTTACTTGTGACAACTGAATGTTTGTATGAAAGGATTATTTGTTGGGTTAGAGACTATACTTGCAACGAGATTTCATTTTTGAAATTCTATACCACCAAACATTCGCTCATCATGAATCTAATTGGCCAATACCACTGAACCGAACACAATTCATATGCTGAATAAAACGTGATAAACATTCAATCATTAAGAGAAAACTTTTCTTTATGCAAAAGAACTTAACAGAACACATAACAATCAGGTGAATCAATATGAACATCACCACTGGACCGAACACCAATCATGCGCTAAATAAAACATGATTAATATTCATTCATCAAGAAAAATATTTTTTGCATGCAAAAGGACTCAACTGAACACTTGACAGTCAAATGAATCAACATGAACAACTCTACTGAACGTAACTCGATTCACATGTTTTGAATAAAATGCAATAAACATCAATCAGCAGGGAATAAGAAATTTATCTTATCATAATATGCAGCGGCACAATGTATATTTGTTCTTGAAACCGGTGACCTTTTATTGGGTTAAGAATCATGCTATGTATAGTGACCACCTATAGGAAGAAAATTTATGAGATATAATGTATAAGAGTCTTTAGAAAAATCATTAATGTTAACGCAATTGGCAAAGAATTTACTGTGTTTCAAGACGAATATGGAATCATATTCGTTGCTACTATCTTTGGTCTATTTCACATGTGTCATCCAATAATAACACTTTTCTATCAACTCCTCCGTGATTTCTTTCTTTTTCTCCGGAGTTTTGTAAAGTTCAGCAGCTGTGAAGCTCGGCTCGGCACTCGTTGCTTCATCAAATTTCAATGCCGCCATTACCCCAGCATCTACCACTACGTCTGCCAGGACTTCAAGCTCTGACACTATCGGCTCAGAGGGCTGAGTTGTTTGAGTCACTGTCACTTGAGACGGGAGAGTTGGTTGAGATGTTGGGGGACTTATCCCAAGGCTGAAGGAAGGCACATCATCTTCCCATTGTCTAGGATGAGCAGTACTACAGACGACAGAGAGAGTAATTGATTTTTGGACTAAACAAATTGGTGAACCGAAACTAAACAAACCAGTGAACCAAAATTATGCAGATTTAAACAAGCAGAAAACTTACAAATTAGGCTGTGCTTCTTCTTCCAATTACTGTGCCACCGGAGCTTGTTGGCATGGTTGCTGTTGTTCTTCGAGAGGGCTGCTGCATTAAAAAGAAAAGAGTTCATTAACGACCCAGAATTATTATCCTATAACATTAAAACTAATAAAAAGAATTCTAATTACAACATAAAGAAACAATGAAATAGCAATATATAACACATAAGATTATAAAAAATGATATTAATTAAAACTTACACATTCAATGGAGGTTCTGACTCCGCCTTCCTTGGGGAAGATTGCTCCGCGGCCTGTTTTTCGGGTTCCCCAGGGCAACTGGAAGAAACAGAAGAGAGTCAAAAAATAAGAACACATTGGATTTATTTTTGGATGCAACTAAACCATGTAGTGAACTGAAATTATCAACATTTGTACAAGTAGTAAAACTTACACATCAATAGGTGCTTCTTGTTCCGATTGCCGTGCTGGTGTTTCTTCGTAGGGCTGCTGTTGCGTTTCCGGAGCGCTGTTGCATTACACAGAAAACAGTTCAAGAATAACCCCAAATTATTATCCTATACCATTAATATTAAAAAAAAGAATTTTATATGCCACTTACTCCTTATCAGAAGGAATATAGATACAGTAATCTTTCAGTAACTCTTCCTTAAGAGAACTCGGAAGAGATACCGCAATAGGATCTCTAGGGAATGTAAAGAAGGAAGAAGTTAATGTTGAATAATTAGAATAAGTTTTGAGAAATTGAAATTTGCACATTGAAAAACTCACATTTCCAAAGGTTGGGAACGAGTTTTTTCTCGAACCTCAATTATTTGTAGGTCGGAAATAGGTGTAGTGTTACTGACATTTAAACATGATTTTCGTGTTATTAATTAAACAAAATTTATTACCTAAATCTAAAAGAGCAACATAAATATGTTTAAGGTTTAATTATTCTATTGGTCCCTATAGTTTCGTAAAATTTTCAATTAGATCCCTATACTTTTTTTCTTTTTAATTGGGTCCCTACATTAATTTTTTTTCAATTAAGTCCCTCCTAGTAGTAATTGGTTTAATTTTATAGGGACCCAACTAAAAAAGAAAGAATTGGTATAGGGACCTAAATAAAAGGAAAAAAAAGTGTAGGGACCCAATTAAAAAAAAATTGGCGCAAGGACTCAATTAAAAGGAAAAAAAGTATAGGGACCTAATTAAAAATTTCGCGAAACTATAGGGACCAACAGAGTAATTAAACCTATTTTTAACTTACACTGGTGGAGTTCTAAAACTTTTTTTTTGATGGATTTTCTTTCTTTAAAAAACTTTTAACGGGGTTTTTGGGGTATTTTTCCTAATAAAAAAGATACTAAATTAAAATCAGCAACCAAGATTAAAAGCAGATGTCTAGAAACACATGAAATTCATTTCTGGACCCCACTGAACCGAAAGTAAAGCCCACATTGAGAAAATTTACCTGGTAATGTCCGGGGCATTCACAGACGGTGTGGAACTCGCTTGAGTCTGTAAGATAGGTTCGCTACCCAGATTTACAGTCGGCAGTCTAAGGAAGATAAATAAATATTACTCAGTGAATGCAGAGGAATTATAAGAGGTTCTATCAAATGTTAGCAAACAAAGAAAAATAACTCAATATAAGAAACCGAATCTTACATCTCAGAGAAATCATTTCGTGCCTCTGTGGAGTCAAACCTATCTGAAGCAAACGTCTCAGAGAAATCATTTTGTGCCTCTATGGAGTCAAACCTATTTGGATCAACATTTGTTGTCTAAGCTCTATCATTTCTTCTCTTTGATCTCTTTTCTCTTAACATCTCCAACGCCTTTCTTCTTCTTTCTGCAACGCTGTCCTTCTTTTGTTCAGTTCTGAAAATTCATAAAATAAGTATCAATGAACCTAAAACGAAAGCATGAATAACTGAAAATATGATTCGAGAAAGTTACTCCTTGTCAGATTCAGTTTTGCTCTCTGAATCTGTGAAAACAAGCTTTGCTAATTTGGTTTATTTTTTGGCCACCCTCCTTGATTGTTTTCTTTTTACTATGGGTGTTTTTTCAATTTCTTTTTCTCTGCAACATAGACAAACACATTGAACTTATATCGAAGACAAATATCAGTAAGAAAATCATTTCTAATGCAAAAGGACCCAACTAACGACACTAACAATCAAGTGAATGAAAATGAGACAACACCGTTGAACCGAACACAATTCATTTATTGAATAAAATGTGATACACATTCAAGCATCAAGAAAAATATTTCTACATACAAAAGGACAAGTGAAGACACTAACAATCAAGTCAAAGAGAATTACAAAGCTCATTGAACCGAACACAATTCATGAGCTGAATTAAACAACATTCAGCAAAGAAAAGCAAAACTAAACCAGTTCAATATCATACAATCACATTAATCAACATCACCCGATACTTACTGGCTTTTAGATTGGCTTGTGCTCTTTGAATCCGTCAGCACATGCTTTCTTTTTTTGCTTTCTTTTGTAACCACCTTCTGTGGTTGTTTTCTTTTCTTTGTTGCAGTTTTTTCAATTTTTTCTTCTCTACAATACATAAGAACAAGAGCATAAGAACAATTTTAACCAAATACAAGTAAAACGAAACCGATATGAACATCAAACTTACTAGTTTTCGGATTCACTTTTGCTTTCTAAATCCATTTCTCTTGTTGATTCTAAATCCATCTCAATAATTTTTTGTTTTTTAACCAGCCTCTGTTGACTTGTTTTCTTAGTTGGCGGTGTTTTGTCGGAATTGGATTTGGATTCAGATTTGGAAAAAGTGTCTTCTTCCGAAGAAGAATCCAGATCAACATTTTTCTTTTTTTCTTTCTTCCCTTTTCCTTTCTCTTTCCCCTTCAAAAAATTTGGTTTCTTCTCCACTTTCTTTCTTTTTGTTTTTTCCTTATTTTTTTGCTTTCTATACATAAGTCCCTAAAACACAAACTTATTTAGTTAGCAGAGTATTTTAGAAGCATTTGAAATGAGCAAATACGGTAACAATCAGGTGAAATAAAATGAGCTAAAACAGTGAACCGAACACCAATCATGTGATGAATAATACGTGATAAATATTCATTCATCAAGAAAATTTTTTTTTGTATGCACCAGGACTTAACTGAACACACTTAGAATCAGGTGAATCAAAATTTCAAACCCACTGAACCCAATAACATTCATGTGGTGAATAAAAGTGATAAACATTTAATCATTAAAAAAACATTTCTGCATGCACAAGGATTCAAATGAACACACTAAATGAAGATCATATTTCAGAATAAGTTGATCTAGTAAATAAAGCAACTCAATCCAATAACCTTAAAATGCAACTAGGAGAAATTTTAGGGGGAAATTTTTGTTTAATTTACCATTGTGTCTGTTGCTTCCTGTGAAATCCGCTCAAGCATCATCTTCTTTGTCCAGTAGGCCACCCACGGTGGTGGAGGAGCATCAAGTCCATTCAAGGAATTTCGTTTCATGGAAATAAATAAGCATCAAAACAAAACACAGTCGTTAACAGACTTTTCTTTCCCTTTCTTTTGTTCTCGATTCCCTTTCTCAAGAAGCTGAGCACATGATTTGTCCAATCCCACTGTCAGATGTTGTCAACACAAAAGATAGGCGGCTTATGGATCGGGGAGGCCATGCTTACCGTCGCCGGCAACAAGAAGCACTTCGATATGTAGACGCCAAAAGTCCTCCGAAATCGTTGCCGGTTCTCTTCCCCTTCAACACTCATATCCAGGACAGACTTTGTCAAAGTTGCCAACGTAACACATTTGAGGCTGTCAAATATTTGCTTGTCTGCCTCATTTAGTTTGCCATACTCAACCTTGTCAGGAAAACGATTCCCTACAATATTTTAATAGAAACAAATCACCTAAAAAGGCTCAGTTTAATTTTCTGTTCCCAAATGAATCGAAATCAAAAGAATCAATAAACAAAAAATAAGCAGAAAGTGGAAAGTGTATTACCGCCGTGGTGTATTCCCAACACATCTGCTATCTTGCCAGGTGTTACGTATGTTTTGCCATGGAGAGTTTTCAGGTATCCATGGTATTCATTATAGCAATCAACCAATTCTCTCAAGAAGGCGTGAGAGACGTTCATTTTCGGGACATGTGCTAGGACACCGAATTTCTTCAACTATATCTTTCTTTTCCTAACTCAAATTCTTGAACACTGTTGCTATTGCCTTTGTTTGGCATCTGCAATCGTGAGTTTTTGCAAGGTTTCAAAACAGAATATCATGATATATTTATAATACAAAATAAATTTTATTCGAATCAAAGCGGATAAATATATTTAATGTGCTTACGTTATAGCGCGGCTTGTCCTTCTTTGTCACTATTGTCTTCTTCATTTTTGCTGTAAGGACAAAAAAAATTGGTCAATACTCACTCAATACACCGACAAGCACAAGCATGCATATCTTAATCAAGTGAATGAAAATGTCCTAACCCACGGAATCGAACTCACTTGACGCACTAAATAAAATGTGATAAATTATGAAACACATAGAAAAGCATTTTTGCATGCAAAAGAAGCTACCTGGAATAAAAAATTAACAACTTCACTGAAAAGTGATAAACATTTAATCATCAAGAAAATCATTTATGCATGCAAAAGGACCAAACTGCAGACATTAACAATCAAGTGAATGAATATGACCCACCCCACTGAACCGAATGCCATTCATGTGTTGAATAAAACCTAATAAACATTGAATTAGCAACAAAATCATTTCTGCATACAAAAGTACTCAACTAAACACACTAACAATCAAGTGAATGAAAATGAGTAACTCCACTGAACTGAGCAACATGCATGTGCTGAGTAAAATGTTATATATATTCATTCATCAGGAATAGTATTTTTGCATGCAAAAGAAGTCAAGTGAACATACTAACAATCAATTGAATAAAAATAGCAACTCTACTGAACTGAATAAAAATAAGAACACATTTCATTTCAAACCCTAGTTATGCTATAAAAATGGAATCAGAATATGTCGATATACTAAACGAAGCAACTCTATCCAGTAAACCTAAAATGCAACTAGGAGAAACGCGAGATTGCAATATTTAAAATTAATAGTAATTTTCCTCATACTTTCGTCAATCTTTGTTGCTGTGGTGGTTTGTTTTTGCTTCTTCCTTGTAGAATTTTCTCGCGATTCTTTTTCAGTAGTGGTTTCCGCAAAGAGCATGAGTGAAGTTTGAGTGATTTTGAGAGAGATTCGAAGAGAACGAGTAGTTTCGTGTTGAAGAAAAAGTAACGTTTTTTTATAATGAAACGTAAATAAAGCAACGGAGGTTTCTGTCTCTTTGGTACGTGGAGTCACATTTTATTAATGAGCCTGAGTGAATTTGGGTTTGGGCCAACTTGAATAACTTAAATATACATTTTATATGGATGTGCAGTATGAATGTTTTGTTTTTTAAGAAAAATTATTACTCGATGAAATACAAAAAGAAAATCTTTCTTAAGAATCAAATTTCTAATTTTCTTCTAAACACGAAAAGGCAATTTTATCCTCAGTTAAAAGGTTTTACACCGAGTCAAATCAGGTGCCACACAAAATTCGCTTGGCCTTTTACAGCCACGCTGTTTCACTCATCTCTCTCTCTCTAACAACCTTTCTCAAGCTCCCCCAGTGGAAACAATATTAGCAGCTAAAAAGGTGCTACACATTCATTCGTCGCCACTGATTGAGGTTGGAGCTTTCTCATTATCTTTTTATTTTTGCCGCTTCTGCTATTACATTTTTTTTCTTTTTGTTTGGTCTTTGTTTGATCTTTTAGTTTAGCTTAGTTTCGATTCCTTCAATTGTAGAGAGAAATCTTATGCATCTCGCAATAAGTTAGTTATGCGGCGTCGAAATGTCTTATCTAATAATTTTGTTAGCTGGTTAACGGTTCTAGTTTGTTTCGTTTTCTAAATTAATTTAGTTTGGTTGATATATATTGTTTTTTCTGGAAGTTTTTTGGGGAATGATTTCGGGTGTTTGAGAGAGGTTAAGCCAGGTTTGTGTTTGGTGATTGATTATGCAACTACGTATTTGGATATGGATTCACATTTAAGAGCTCTGTGAATTCAATGTCAGATGTGTGTGGAGTTTGGAGCTTGGATTGAGTGAAAAGCTTGTGTCTGATGGACGCCTTTAGTTTGCAAAGACCAAGGGCTAAGGTTAAACTCATTCAATGGTAGAAAAAAGAATTGTTTTGTGCACAAGTTGAGAAGTGATTGGAAGACGGGAATTGTTCTTGGGAATGTATTTAGTATATGTGCTATAGTTTGGCTCAGTACAAGAAAAGTATTTGCTTTCCTTTATTATTTTTTTATTTTTTCCATTCGGGTTTTGGATATCATTGGAGCATTGCTGTCTTGGTAGGTTATTGGATGTGCTTGATTCATTTAATCATAAAATCCATGGCTTAGCTTAGTGTGTTGCTATGGCAGGCAGGGGACTTTCCTGGAAGTGTTTGCACATCTCAGCGATGGTGCCCTTGAGATTTTAGAGTTGTTTTGTACTTTTGTTCTTCAAACCTTCTTTATAAGATAAAATGTAAAGTACTGATTTGGTCTTCAAGATTTTTGTCAAAAATCAAAATTGTTTCCAAAATTGTTTTATTTTCCAAATGTCCCTAATGTTGCAATAAACTTTCAAAGTGACCTTCCATTAAGAAATGTTAATTTTTAGACAAATTTGCTCCTAGTGAGTCCCCAATCATAATCCTAACCTAAATCCAGATCACTAACTCCAACCCCACCCCACCCCAACCCCCACCCCTTACCACCACCCATTACCACCACCCCTAAACGTTAATTTTTAATTTTACTTTTTGTTCTTGATTGTAAGGATTGATGAACACTAGTAAATTCTTTGTTATGTTGGTGGCTTTAGTAAAGGTGGAATGTAGATTTGTTATTGCTGATGGTGATGGGGATAAATTTGGAGCTCCCAAATTGGCAGAGACATTATTTATTTATTTTTTTTAAAAAACCAACAATTTTGGTACCTTGTTATTGGGTCTGGTGTAACGAGTTCGTTTGAGGCAGACTGGTGCAGAAACTCCCACATTACACAGGGTTTGGGGAAAGATTACACCCGAAGAGTGTAATGTAGGCAATCTGACTTGACAGAGGCATTTGCATAGCTTGAACCCATGAGCTTGAGGCCACATGAAGACAACTTAACCATTGCTCCAAGGTTACCTTTCTAATGAGTCTGTTTGAGGCATTACCTTAAAGTTCAAAGTGTGGAAATCCTTGATCCAACAAGGTGACTTTTAACCTAAGATGCATGGGTACACTTTTTCTTTTTTAAACAAATATCCTTGAAGAGATGCATGGTCTCAATTAGAATTAAGTGGATCTAATCCAATTTCAAAGGTTTGTTCTTGGGTGGAGGGGTGCCACAATCATTTACGAAGGCCATCTACACCTTATGTATAGGCAATATGAGACTCGAACAAATCCCCCTCCCTGTTGACATATTGCACCGGACATTTTGAGTATAAAGTTTGCAGGATTGGATATCCGTGGATCGCTTATAAATAGCCGTAAGACAGGATCTGATAACATATCGGAATTGTGTTTAATTTATTTTCAAAAGTTGTTTGAAGAGTTTCTCAGTTTACATATGGATACTGGCTACGTATTCTGGTACCAGTACTTTGGTACACTTTGATGTACTCCATACATGTGTTTGTGTCTTTATGGTATTTCTTGGTCAAGCATTATAATAAGCCAATATCAGTCTAGTATTATATTGGTTCATGGAAAACATCAAGTATTGACTTATGCCAATACCACCATTTTAAGCATTTGCTGTTACCGTAATGTATAATGCGATGTTCAAGTGAAAACTTGGTATCAGATCACTATGACAATGGTATTCATCTTATCATTTATTTATTTATTATTTCTATTGTAACTTTTTAACATTCTAGTTATCTTCTCTACTGGAATCTCAATTTAGAATATTGTGGTACCACGTATGTGCAACTGCACTAGCTGGATTTCATCAACATAGCTTTTTATAAGGTCAAGGTGGTGGACCTAAGTTTTTATAAAACCATGAGATGCAACAAAGTATTCAACTTTTGGAAATTATCAGTTTCTCATATTGCTAATTACTTACGAATATTATTTTTTTGTTATGCCATGTGAGTTGTACATGGTTGAAGTAAATTATTTAATTTAGTATAATACCATTTGTATTTTCTTTATTTACTCCTAGATATTGTCATAGATTTTGCAATGCACCGTGTGGGTAGTTCTGGTAACACAGCAAACAACTCAACTCGCCCTAGAAAGGAGAAAAGATTAACTTATATTTTGAATGATGCTGATGATACAAAGGTGAACTTATTATCTTTTTGTTCTGTTTCCATTTGTTTCTTGTAATTTCTATCTTTATCTCCAGGAATATTTTCTTTTACATTTGCCTATAAACCTGTCAGCTAGATGCGATTGATTATTTCCTTCTTAAGAGTTGACAGCATTATGTATGCTTCACTTGGGTACCTAATCTTAGCTAGGTACTTAAAATTATACTGAGAGTGGTGTTATATAATGGATGCTTGCTCTGCATTAATCATGCATTCTTGTACATTCTAGTTTGTAACTTATTAAAATTTGAAAAATTTCTTTGTTATTTATCTTACTCACTTGAATGCTGGTTCCTTTCTGCAGCATTGTGCAGGCATAAATTGTTTGGTTGTACTCAAGTCTGCAGTCTCTGATGTGTCCGATTATCTCTTCACTGGGAGCCGTGATGGCAAGCTAAAACGATGGTCACTAGGTGATGATGCCGCGACGTGCTCTGCTACTTTTGAATCTCATGTTGATTGGGTAATTCTTATATTTATTCATTTTAATTTTCTTCTTTTTCATTTATTAGTGACACTCGATTTATTAATTAACCTTCAGAAGATGTTTATTTTTTTCAACCTATGGTTACTCCTCTAATTATTTAACATTTTCATAGGATTATTTAACATTTTCATAGGATGGAATTTATGAGTATAAATGTTAATTATGCATGCATTGTCTTGCTTGAATACCCAATCTCTGTGGTCCTGTTGAAGTTGTATATAATGGAGCATGAGGTAGCTGCTTACTATGCAGTATACCTCTATTCCTCATTCATAGGATGTCTTGGATTGACCTGTTTATGATATCTGATTGAAATGTATATATTTTTCTTGTACTTAATCTGTAAGTTTGTAATGGTTGAATCTTGATATAGCATTTTTGTTTCATTTTGTAGAGTGCTTCATCAATCATACCTATAGTTAATGTACTTTTTAATTGCCTTTAGTAATTTCTTTTCTCTTCTTTTTCTTCCCCTTATGATATTACGATGTCAGTAGTCTTATTATAGTAGAAAAGTCAAATCTGAGATGGTAATGTAATAAAAGCCCCTTGGTCTCTGTTGTATACAGAAATGATTCTAAACTCACAATTGAAATCTGTTTGAATACTGAAAGAGAAAATTTCTAGTCTGTGAGTTCCTGAACTTCTCTTAACTGTTATTTCATCATGTGTCGTTTCATACTCTTTCCTTGTCAATGTCTTTTGTTTGGGTAAATATACCTCACAAGTGATTCCAGTTGCTAGTTTCTTCAGATCTTTTCAATTAAAGGCCCTTGAATGTTCACAATTACACGCTAAATCAGTTGATATGGAAATAATGAACTCCCCGTGCCAACAAAACATGATACTGACACAGTTCGTAAAAGAATTGAAGTATAATTTTAGCATTTATTCTTAATTTTTCAGGTTAATGATGTAGTTCTTGTGGGAGATGGTACACTTGTTTCTTGTTCATCAGATACTACCCTTAAGGTCTGTTGATTGCTTGCTGTTATTTTGTCTAGTCTATTCACTCTCTTCTCCTAGTATTCCCAGTTGATTTAACTCTTTTCTCCATTTAATCGGATTGCTGTATGTTTGTGCCAGACATGGAATGCCTTGTCCAATGGAGTTTGTAATAGGACACACTGCCAACACTCAGATTATGTTACTTGCCTTGCAGCGGCTGAAAAAAATGTAAGCATTTCAAACTTTCACATTGTTTTTACTAGCAGAACCAGCTAATGGTTCATGTTCTGGTTTGCTCTGTGCTTGAGTTAAATCTAATAGATAGTTTAGTTGACTTTAAAGTTTGTATCTTATAAAATCCATTTTCTAATCCTTTAATAGTCTAATGAATTTTAGAGCAATATCATTGCCTCTGGTGGCCTTGGCGGGGAGGTATTTATATGGGATCTTGAAGCTGCACTTGCTTCAAAGTGCAATGATATTATGGATGATGAAACTTCAAATGTTATCAACGGTTCTTGCAACTCAAAATCTACTATAGCCTTACGAAGCAGCAGCTCAAGTAACAGTATATCCTTGCACAGTACTCAAACTGAAGGATACATTCCAATTGCTGCAAAAGGCCACAAGGAGTCTGTTTATGCTTTGGCAATGAATGAAGTTGGAACCCTTCTTGTCTCTGGTGGCACAGAAAAGGTAGAATGTTACGTTCTATTGAGGCTGCTGCTTTTTACTTTGGAATTTAAACGGCGTTTAGTTGAATTATATTTTATTGAATCTTATAATATATCTTGTGTGATGTTGTCTCTACTATGAAGAGCATGGCTTATTTATTTCTACTTTATTTTCATCTAGGTTGTCCGTCTGTGGGACGCAAGATCCGGATCAAAAACTTTGAAGCTAAAAGGACATACAGATAACATCAGGGCTCTTCTTCTGGATCCTACTGGGAGGTTTGTTGAGTGACTATATAAATTTTCACAAAATATTTGACCAATTTCTCCATCACTGCCCCTTTCATACCAACAGTTGTTTACTGGGATTTGGGTTATGATCTTACTCTTGTGCCTTGTCCTTTTTATTTATTAATTTTAGATTCTATCTCTTCCTGTTATGATTGTCCTCACATGGTATTTCTATATATTGCCACAACTTCTTGCAACTATGCAAGTAAGCAACAGTATTTTCATTGGCATTTTCGCTACATATTGCTATGGTTGATGGTATACTGAATGGTATGTTGTTTGGTGTATTTTGTATTGCATATGACTAGGCACCTTTCATTTTCTAAATTTTGTTAGATTGAATAGCAAAGTACTTTTGTCATACAACAGCTAAAGATTCTTTTAGCATTCATCATGGCAGGTTTTGTATATCAGGATCTTCAGACTCTATGATAAGGTAGTGTGTGTATACATTGTTATAAGTATTTTTGTTTATTATATCTGGTTGACCCATCTCGCCATTTTGCCATATAGGCTTTGGGATCTTGGTCAGCAGCGTTGTATCCACTCTTATGCAGTTCATACAGATTCTGTCTGGGCTCTTGCCAGCACTCCTTCATTTAGTCATGTTTATAGTGGTGGTAGAGACTTATCAGTGAGTGCAGTTTTCCTTTAAAAATAACCTTTAAGTAATGATGCCTTGATGTGACGTCTTCTATTGAAATCATGAGCACATGTTCTAATCGCTAATTCTTTTCTACCTCCAGTTATACATTACAGACTTGCAAATGAGGGAAAGTGTTTTGCTTTGTACAGGCAAACACCCCATACTTCAGTTAGCTTTGCATGATGATAGCATATGGGTTGCATCAACTGATTCTTCTGTTCATAGATGGCCTGCTGAAGGGCGCAACCCTCAAAAGATTTTCGAAAGTGGCAATTCTTTCTTAGCTGGAAATTTGTCCTTTTCGAGAGCGAGGGTGTCACTAGAAGGATCTACTCCTGTATGTTACATTTATCTCTCAATTTCAATTTTCCAATTTTATTATTTTGTCTACTAGTGCTGTACAACTCTGAATATGGGCTTCTAAAGATGAAGCATATTTGGCATTCCTTTGTAGTTCTTCCTTTTTGGTATACACAGATCTATCTTCCAAAGAAGTTTCTTTTCAAATTTAGATGTTCTTTTGGTTTTGGGGAGCTAATACTTTTGCATCTTGTTGCTGCCATTATAAATATCGTTAGGTTCCTGCATATAAAGAACCAACCTTGACTATTCCTGGTATCCCTGCTATAATACAGCATGAAGTTTTAAATAATAAGAGGCATGTCCTGACAAAGGTAATAATACCATTACCCATTAATAATTAATATTATTCTACTGTTAGTTTCATAATCTTTCTGTGTTATGCACACTGCTGATAAATGGCTTTCTTTATAGGATTCCTCGGGTTCAGTGAAATTGTGCGAAATTACTAAAGGTGTTGTTATTGAAGATTTTGGGAAGGTAAGAATTGGTGTTACTTTTGATGGATAACCTACACATTAGTCTTGTTTGTAGGAATACGCTTAGCTATAGTTTTCATTATTTGCAAAGTTCTAGCTGATGGACCTCATTTGTGATTTTCAAAATATTTCATGCTTCACATGTGAACATTTAGGTTTCGTTGGAGGAGAAAAAGGAAGAGCTGTTTGAGATGGTATGATGATATGCTTACTGATAATTTATACATGATCATGTTCTTTATTTGGTTTTTAGTTTAATTTATTCTGGCTTCTTTTTTTTTATATAAAAAAAATAATTCTGCGCTGCTTCAGGTTAGCATTCCTGCATGGTTCACAGTGGATACCAGGCTTGGAAGTTTGTCTGTGCATTTGGACACTCCCCAATGCTTTTCTGCAGAGATGTATTCCGCTGACCTTAATATTTTAGGCAAGCCTGAAGAGGATAAGGTAAATGGATGAATTATTAGTCATGTACCTCTCCTTCTTTTAATATTTCTTTACATATATAACTGTGACAATCAATTTGCAGCCTATGTAATTAATAATAATAATAATGTTGAGTTTATACCGTTGTTGACATCGTTCATCTACATTCTTGTGTCATCGATTACAGTCAGTAAAACATAATGGTTTTCCTTATGTATTTATTTGGGTAGACAAAGATCTTCCCAATTTTATTCTTTGTTCCATAGTTGTCAAACCGGACTGGCTGATTTGGCAGGAACACCAGTGAACTGGACCCCTGGTTTGATGTTTTGAGCACTCATGCAATTAAATAAACCAATCACCAATCAGACCAGTAAAGCTGGTCAGAACTGCACATGTTAACTAGATGGGTCAGCAGTTGGGACATGCGCACATGACATCATGTTGATGTCAGTGTGTGCGCGCCAATTATAAAAAAGTGGCTCCCCTGGGTTCAAGCAAGGGACCTTGAGGATGTGTAACAACTTGACAACCACTTACTAAGCTGTTCCTTGTTATACAGTTTTTATTTTTTATTTATTTATTATTATTATTATTATTATAAATAAGAAATATGTTACATAACTAATAGATGATGGGACATAATGACGTCGTTTGATCCATGTAGTTGACCCCACCTATTGGGATAAGGTTTAGTTGTTGTTGATAGTTATATATTACACAACTGATATTAAATTATATTTTTAAATATTGTATTAATTAGTTTTATTTAAATGGTTCAACTAGTGACCCACTGGTTGAACCATTGAGTAACTCCAGTGTCTTGACCGGATCAATTGCTGGTCCGTGTCTGATAACTATGCTTTCTCCTGTCTGCCAGAATTATCCTTGCCATGTTCTAATATCATGAATGTAGTATTTATTTAAAAGTTATATTTCTGTGGAGGTTTTCTATTATGTGCTTCTATGGTTATCAGATGTAGGAGGGTTGTGGACTCATTGAGAATGCCAACAGTCTACCAACTTTCGAAATTGGTACCTGCTTTAAATATATCACAGCAATTAATGATTGTTCCTGTTACTCTACAGGTCAACTTGGCTCGTGAAACCCTCAAAGGTCTCTTTGCTCAGTGGTTGATAGAACAAAAGAAAAGAACAGGAAGCCCAGCTTCTGCTAACGGAGATTTGAAGGATATTGCTACTAAATGTCATGCTCATTCAGGAGTTGAGGTTGATGGTAGTTCTGAGAATGATGCTATGGTTTATCCTCCGTTTGAATTCTCAGTTATTTCCCCTCCTTCCATTGTTACGGAGGGAACTCATGGAGTTCCATGGAGAAAGAAAATGACCGACTTAGATGGAACTGAGGATGAGAAAGACTTGCCTCTGTGGTGTTTGGATTGTTTATTGAATAACCGACTACCTCCTAGAGAAAATACTAAGTAACTTTTTACCTTCCGGTTCCTTTCCTTTTTGTAAAAAGATGCTGCAGGTAACTCATGCTTGTAGTAGCAAGGAAGAAATCTTGCTCACAGGCCGCCAATTTCCACATTTTGTTAACGCAGTGTGATTGATATTTTCCCAGATTCAATATTAATTTTATTATAAGAGCTCAAAAGACATATCTTAGGTTTGCGTTGATGATTTTAAGTTTCTATTTTCTGAATGACAACTAGATACACTAACAAAACACAATTGTACTTACCATGCCACTCTTAAGAGAAAATAGTTTGCACATTTGAGCTGTAAAAATCTGCTTTCTCAATCCAATGGTGTCTGATGATTGCTTTTCCATGTTGCTCATTGCATTTTTGAACATCTTTAACTTTTGTCCTTTCCAGTAAAGGATTGCTTTTATTTTGTTTGGTCTTACTTTTATAGACCTCTGCATAACTTTGTGGATTTGAGTTTCTGACCATGGTAGCAATTATGTCTGGAAATCTAAGTGATTATCATTGGTCTTGGACCAGTTGTATAATATTCTCTTTAATGTGAATTCTTTTATCTTTTTTGATAACATCTGCAGATGCAGTTTCTTTTTGCATCCATGTGATGGTTCAATTGCTCAGATCCTCACTCAAGGGAAGCTAAGTGCTCCACGAATATTAAGAGTTCATAAAGTAAGCTTTAATATTTCATAATATTTGGCAAATGGAAATTGTTTCCCTCTCATTTCTATTGTTATTTTATCATTTAACTGACTTGATGGATTGTAAAGAAAGTTGGGTTGTGGAAAATACCGTAGAATCTTGCCTCAAATAATTTGGTCACATGAGAAGATTTGTAGAAGCCCCATTAAGAAGTTTAGATCAATTCGAGAATAG